>NW_028259166.1:0-213609 GCF_977971745.1 Zootermopsis nevadensis | reverse complement strand
CTAATGTGTACGAGGCTTACCAAAAATATCTTCTCCATTGACTGCTTTCATAACTTTTCCCCGATAATCTGTCTACAAATTCTGCCCACTTCTGTCACTGTCGTGTATACGCACCATCTTTTTTCGTCCGTGAGCATCATTTTACATTTTTCCAAAAATAAATTGTTCCTTGCTTCTTCGCAATCTCTCCACCAGAACGTAAGCCTCACTCTACAAAGTTGAGTAACACCTCTGTACTTTTCAAGTGCTTTGTAAAACTGAAATTGTGCCTTCTTCCTTGCTGTACGCTTTGCTTTTTCCAACATTTCTAAGAAATAACCGATTATCAGTGCATTCTACTGTGTATAATTCGTCGAACCAATAAATTACGAAGACAATAAGATACATCTAATTATTTATTCTACCCAAAACCCCATAATATTTTAAACGGGCGATGTTTAATAATTAAACGAAATTTATTAATATAATCACGGAATATTCAGACAATAAAAAGTAGACCTAATATTGAGTGACTCTGATTTTGGTTAATCTTCGATAATTTGACAAATACATTTAAATACAGACGACACGTGTATTAATTTTTACGTTGTTTAACGACGCTTAAAAGTGCCGGTATTATACCGTCGTTGCCGTGTACGCTCTGAGCTAAACCACGAAAAATATCAGCAACTTTCTTTCCCAGAAAATATTCAGGAAGTGTAGGAATCAGAGTTCAATCAAATCATTTCATAATTTTATATTTAATTTTAGAAATCAGCCAAATTCTAATAAGCGGACATAAGACAATTTCCAGCCATAGAAAATAATATCAGAACACAGTTACATCCTAAGAAATGCAAATATTTGTAACCCAGAGACAATAAATTTGTTCCCAGACGTTAATAAAACGATTATCGTTCGCTGCGTGCGTGTCTGGATACGAACCGCGTGCTCTATCGCGAGATGCAGGTTCATGGCTAGTTCATGCTCTGTTTTCTGTGCAGATAATTTGCACCGGGGTCAGCAATGCAACCAATAGCTGTTTGTTCTTTGTGTTAGGTTAGCAACAAATTGCTTCCGACTGAGTTGTCAGAATCCTTGCGGTAATGCTCTGTAATGGCGTGCGTCCATTTGAGATAGCAAACAAGAGCTAATCGCCCAGGAAGCTTGCGTGGCGAGGGAACGAAATACTTGGAGGGTTGTTTTTCCCTCCACCCCAAATCCACCCTCGCACACTCTCCTTATTATATTACATTTTTACGATGATGTTCCCTTTCTACTTTATAGCTGCCGCGTTCGTGAGCTTACGCGGGGGAACGTGCCACTATCTGTTGCTATTACTTTGCATTGCATTGTCACACTTTAAAACACACCCTGTACATAATAAGGCGCACACACATTAGGCGCCTTATATATGGCACGCAGTAATAGAGAAACAAGGCGAAGCCAGCTGATACGGCCACTTCATGAAAGCATTTTATTCTTAATTAAACGTCATATAAACATCGTGCAGTGCATTACAGTGGCATGTTTCCGACGAAACGTTCACTCGTGCAATAAAATTTGTAAAAATATGCAAGAGCAAAGTGTTGGAAGGGCACAAAATGGAGTAGCCTTTATAACTCGCACAATGCTACAGGGGAATCTGTCTCTTACAGACTACCACCATCGAACGCGGGTCTCATTCACAATGGAGAAATGGATTATCCGAAAATGCTCAACGTCTCACAGGATAAAAATCAGGGAAGGACACGTAAAACGAATGTGCGCCGACTTTTATACTTCAGAAAAACACGTAAATGATGGGACTACGTTCTGAAGTGTCAAACAAAATTGGAAGGTAAAATCCGTACCGGAATACACGGAGTTTCCACTTGCGTATTTTTTTAACTTTTATTCTAAATGAGAGCATCCATCGAAGAATTATTTGTAGAAAATAGCAACAGTTCTAAGTAAGTCCACAAATTTGTCTAACCTCGCCCACCTAAACAACCCTCTTCAAGCTCAACCTTCCGTAACCTAACCTAACCTAACGTAACCGAACCTAACCTAACCTAACCTAACCTAACTAACCTAACCTAACCTAACCTAACCTAACCAAATAAACAGGGTGTCTCTGCCCTAACCGTACGCCCTCTTACACTGCTCCTCCACAAAGTCGCTGTTGAGGGCTACGCCCCTAAAACGGACCTCTGCATCTTCCGTCCGGGCTTCAGGCATGGATATTCTCCCAGCAGTAAATTCAGTAAAATTAACCTAACATTGCATAACCCACCGTCATAATCGACGCACCCAAGCCTAATTCAACCCAAACTATATAATCTCATCCCACCGAAACCCCCCCCCCAAAAAAAAGAAAATGTTATTCGGCGAGACAAAAGTTTCCTTTTTTATGGCCACTGAATATGAATCGCTGAATAACTAACTCCCGGGTAGCATAACCCGCAGGTCCAACACCGCCACCGGCCACCTTGTAAAAATGGCCGTGGAAACACCAAACCTCACTTCTTCGTTCTTTGAGCCATCTCAGACTGGGAAAATTCTTAGAGCCAGCCTCTTCCCTCGAGCCAAGAAGTGTCTGGGGTAAGTACACGGGGTACAACCGTGAAATTGGTTCCACAGTTGCGGGCTGTGTCGTGGCCTGTGCGTATCAACTCAGTTGCCGTATGTCTCAGAGAGAGAGAGAGATTGTTCGTCGTAGGATGACGAGGCGGGGGGGAGGGGGACTTTGCTCCTGGCCGGAAATTGCAGGTGACTAACTGCATAAAACCACGCGGTACGCAGCACTGGACTGAGAACAAAGCACGGAATGAAGACTAAAACGCGGAGACAGAGAGAACATGGGGAAGAGGAAATGAACGACGAAAGGAGATTGAGGAAGAGAGAGGATGGATGGTAAGAATGGTGGGCGTCTTTTTTGTTGTAACCCATCTCAGATCAGATTACATTTTGCAAACATCGAAAGCAAACAACAACAATTTCAACCAATAAACGTGCTGAGACATGTGTCGATAGCCCGACTGCTCCTGCCCGATTCAACCCAATGAAACAAATTAATTTAATATTTCCAATTTAATTTCGTATTCGGTTTGAAAAGCCGGATGTGACGTAACTACCTCTGCTCTGCCTACGGCAGAACGTTAATTCCCCGTCTGATCGCCTGGTCTGCAGGAAATCTCTCTCTCTCTGTCTCATGTCCACTTTGTAACGCTGGTTGCTTGCGAACTCGGCGCTCTTGCGGGTTGCACAAATTTCTGACCTCGACCAGCCCAGCGGCCACACTCATTCATATGTTTCGAAGTTGTCCTCGGCCCCTCAGGTGAATGTGGGGGTAGTAACTCACAGATTCCCTCTCCGCCAATTCATAATAACTCTTCTGGCAGTGCAAACGACGTCTGTTCAACAGTTCTTACGTATGAACGTGCTATATCAGGCATTGAAAATGCGAACCTTATGGTTGCTGAGAACTATATCCACTTTCTGAATAAAATACGATAATTATTTAACAGTACCAAATAAAAGTTTTGCTGTCTTCTCGTATGAATTATGAAGTAAGCGAGCAATCTACCCAGTGTAATTACAGAAATGTTATCAGTCTCCCTTGTCCCAAAGTTTCTCATCCGACGCGTAGGCCAATTCTTGAATATCATAAAAGATTATAATCCCTAAACCCAAGGACATTTTTCTTTAAGGTGTACCATTTACATTAATTAGTTTCAAAGACTTTCGTCACTATTTTACCATTAATTCTGTATGAATATGAATAGAATTTGAGTCCTTTTTTTTCATGCCAGTCACTGAGATGCACGATAACTTCGTTCCGAATACTGATTCGGTGAGGCGCTAGGACCCCTTGACCGGAGGGGCACACCTTCAAGAAACATCCGAGTACAAGCCTTAAAACCGACGTGAAACAGCGGTCCCTGTGTTGGAGCGTTTGACCTATCTAGCCACCGGGATCGGTGGTAATAAAAACTTCTCTATGCTGCGAGTATTTGATGTGTCTGCATTTTGGACCTGCAGGGCTCGACTAAGTGTCCAGGGCCGTCTCGTCCAGCAATAATCGTTCCAGTGCACTTTATACGAGCTGCATTACTGTAGAGCGTCGTTCAAACTGAATTTAATACAATTCTAATCGATAAAGGATTTTATTGAATTTAAATTACAGTGTCCGAAATGCCAGACACGAAAACATCCACGTTCATCACACTGTCAACGCTTATTGAATTTAGTAGATAATAAATCCAATCAGCGTAGAAATTTATGGCTAAGGTTCTATTTTATTAGAACAGGAAGCTGTAATTTGTGTAGCATTAATCCGTGAGAGGGGGCCGCTGAAGTCCCCCTCTCGTGTGCCAATCATAAAACTGTAACGCAGATTTTGCGGCACTGAGAGGTTTGCTGCTCCAGAAGCTATAAATCCATTTGCAATCACGTGGGGAATTACGAATTATTTTATAATGAAAATTCAGACGAGCTCGTTTGCATCGCATGCACGAGACAGAATACTAAAACATCGCGAGACGTCAGATCCCGATGCACGGATTTTGTTATGAATATCGTTCGTGGAATTACAAGATGAGACAAAACTATTTGCTTTTTTACACTTTACTCTAGTGTACTAAACCGCTGCTTAAAATTATTTCGCTGTTTCACTACGACACATCACGTGATGAAACCTATAAAACCAAAAAATATCTGACAGGGTTGCGTATGAAGGGGGAATCATTCGCCGACTATAAATCGACGTCTTCCAGGAGGAACTAAGAACATCCAGAGACAACATCGGGCAAGACAGCTGGACTACAGGTGGCATTCGAAGCAGGCAGGCGAACGCGAGTGAGACGCCTTACCGCTGAGCGAACCTGCTATGAGATTTGGATTTTACGCCCAGCTACGTGACGTACGGAAACATTCTGAACGCTAAGAAGTTAACGCAAAGTCTGGGAACATTTGGATCTCAAACAGAAATGAGAACACACTAATTTCATCGAAGACCATCGCCTCGCATGGCGAAACTGGAGGAACCGGAAGTTGCATTAACTGTTGCCGCGTTTCATTCCGTTGCATAATATTCAACAGTTTCAATTCAGATGACCTTTCACGCATGACATCAAAGATTCGCAACATATAACATATGGAAAATGTTCCACAAATGATTTGTATGTATTATTACGATCTGCCTCTTTGCAAATTATCGCACATGCCAAGCTCAAATGGTTCACAATCGACCGTCATCAGACACAGACATACAGAGCTACACTTGTTAATTCTCACCTAAGGGCGCGCGACATAGTAGCAGCATTGCCACGTCATATTCTTGTCACTGATCCGTAGTTAAGTCAGCATAAAACATTTTTAAGTACTGAAAAGAATAACACAGGAACACGATGAATTTATCAAGACGCCTCGCTGTTCCGGTCTCACAATTATAAGAATCACTGTACTCAATTTTTGTCCTGAGCTGCAGTGGCCTCCTTCGGAATAGTTCGCTCCTGCGGCTATAGACGATTTACGACGTTGTTTCCGACTGTCGAAGCATTTCCGGAAGTAATTCTGCTGTAAGAACTCCAAACCGGTCGTCGTAATCTTCCGAATCTCTTCCGCGGGTTTAAAATATTATCCCTTCAGATAATTCTTCGTGATAGGGAAGAGGGAGAGGTCTCACGGAGTGAGATGTGGTGTTTCAGGACCTCGATTAATTTTTCGCCAAAAACTCCTTGACGGAAATCACTGTGCGCGCGACGCGTGTTATCATGGTGGTGAATCCGCCTGTCAGGGAACATTTATAGCCTCACGCACTGAACTCGGCGTCTCAGATGCTCCAAAATTTGGAAACGAAACTTCTGGTTGGCAATCTGGTCAGGTGGAACAAAGTGAAAAAAAAAATCATGACTTTTGATTTTGACAACTGCGCCTTCGTGGGGGGTGAACCTACAGATTTACATTTCCGCTTTTTCTCAGGGTCATACAAAAACAGAATTTCCATCCCCAGTTTCATGTTGAGTCACTTCGGCATAAAATCCGGTTACACACATTCGTACGACGGGCAGAATGTTTATCGCAACACAACTCAGAAACACGCAAACCTTCTGGTCCGACTGGGATTCGCACCCAATACGCAAGTCTTCCAAGTCTCTGATGCCACACGCGTCTTCGATAAAGCGGCCACTGAGATCGACATATCTCGTTTCTTTCGATGTACTGTTGATTTATTTATAGCGGCAGCTTCCAGTTGCTAGAGGAGACTCTATTTAGCATAAAACGGTGGAGCAGTCTTCTACAAACATTCTACATAGGCGGTGGGTGGGCCCCAATTTGTCAAAGACACATGACGCACACCGCAAAACTTCACTTGAAAAAAGGGGGGTTATGAAACTCTACATGACCATAAATATGTATCTACATATAAATCCCTGCTCTTTAAAACGCAGGCTTACGAAAACAACACATATCACAAGCGGAATAAAACTATTTACGATGAACCAGCGATTACGAATTCTTGTAACATGTATATATATATATATATATATATAAAACGAAAGATAAGATATTGTCTTTATCTGTAACGTGCGAATATATAATTTATTAGAAAAATTCGCGACACGCCAGTTGAGGAGCACTGGGAAAGAAGGATTTAGTGAAAATGTATTTTTGTTTGTGGAAAGAGGCGATCACTGCCAAAGTTCACGACGCACAGTAAAGATGCGCCTATCTATACCACCTAATTCCAAACCCATAATTCAATAAACCCATCACAAAGTCTATTGGTGGGTTTCATTAGGTTTCCAGAATAAGATGCTTAATTTTCCTCACGATAATTAATACAGGCAGGCTATTTACATTTCTAACCCTGATGAAGGTTCTTCTCCAGGAGACAAGAACCGCATATATACAGCAACTTTTTCTTTAAAGTTTTAAGGAACTATTCTTACATTTTACTGGACGGATTAAGAAAAACCACATAAAGTCATGGGTCGATATCTAACATCGGGATCTCTGGAACAGAAAACAGTGGCTCTGATCGATAGATCACGACATTCGGTGACGTTTCGTATCACAATTTAATCAAGTATTCGTCCTGAATCCATTCCTATCTTCATAAGCATTGTTTTGAGTGCGTTAATATTATTTCAAAGCAAATTATGTAAGTTTTTTCAGTGCGTTATGTGTTTAAGGGCTTCGAAACCTGAAAACTTTCTGCTTTCGGGCTTTTAATAGTGACGTACGGTGTGAGGCGACTGCTTTAAACGGAAGTCTGAGACTCAGACAGTGGAAGGGCTCGGCCCTCCTCTACTGCCCTCAGTTTTAGGCCGCGTGCCTGCGCCACGCGTGATTGCTGTGGACCCAAAAGAAACAAGAACTTCTCCTCTTCCCCTCCCCCACCCGCCGGCAGTCCATGTCGAAATTCGAATCATAATTCAAACACGACTTACATCCGTTTTCTTCTTGTGGCCTTTTGGGAGTTGGTCCGGGTTGGAAGCTCAACATCCTTCTTCCACCCCCTACCCCACCCCCACCCTTCTGCGTTAAACTCAACTTCGGCTGCCATTTCTTCAAAGATATGGAACGAAACCACACATTTCTTTTTTAAATTCCGCACAGTTCCCCGTGCCTTTTACCACGTGCATCCTTTTACAAATTTTCTACCGAGGTCCTTCGACTTTTTCCTTTCATTTATTTTCCATTCTGGGCAAGACAGATATTTACTGTAATAGCCCGAGGATCCGCCCGACATTTCCCTCTTCTTTCCGATCTCCTGCATCCGTCCGTCCACTCGATAAAACCTTCGATTCTCGGAACATATCCGAATATGACACAGCGCGATGAATACACAAAACGCATATCGATTCATGCATTATAATCGCAAGGAGTTTAATCTATAGTCAATATTTTGAAAGATGTTTCAACCTGTTGGCTTTCCTTAATGGAAACTCGAAAACTTTAGAAGTATTTTACTGCGGCTACTTAAATACGGGTGTAAGTTTGACGACGTTGGTTTTCTGGGTAATACCGAGTGGACTTGCGAGTAGCCACCGAAGACTCAGAGGAACGTACAGCGTCTACATCTTCAGCAGAATTAGAAGACCTTATTCGACATGCCGTGAATTTTACTCCAAGAAGACGACGCCCCATCGAACGGACGAACACAGCCTTGATTTCACTGCCATGGACCAGCATCACACGACAAGAACTCGGCTACGTCTGACTTCTGTCTGTACCGAAAACTGAAGAAACATCAGATGCCTCTTCCCTGTCTTCAGTTCTGACAGAATATCACTTTTTTAGACGATGAATTCAAGACCGCTGTTAGCATGTCGTTTTCTCAACAGGACGCACAGTTTGATCGTGACGGACTCATCGGAGAACCTGAACGTGGCGAAAATTAGTTGACCACAGAGGTCATTCGTTGTGTTAAGAAACAAGTATGTAAGGTCACCGAGAAATTTCAAGAACACTGCCCGTTTCTGTTTCAAGGAGAGGCATTCCCATTACAGAAGTAAGTAGGCGTTACTTTTCTGAACGCCTACGTAACATCAGTGGCGGATGTATGAAAAAAAGCCAAGAGCTTTTGAATAATATCTCGTATGATTTTCTCTAAACCACCAGGAAAAACATAATAACAATACATTTCTGTAAGTATACTGACAACACGTCAATTTAAAACTGAAGAAACGTCGAGTTTATCAATAAAGGTCGGATATAATCGGAGATTTAAAGGTGAACATTTTACAAAATGATTCTGAGGACGGCGTGGACATGAGGGGCTAGCGGCTGGCTGGACAAAGTTGGACAAAGGAAGATTCTGTAAGAAACAGTTACAGACATCTAGATTAGTGGAGTGGTCTAACTAGGGTTGGAACGAACAGAAGAGAGGATAAGTTGATGAAATGCTGGCCAACAGAGAACATTCAGAGTAATTAAGACAGGTAAAATGATACAGAAGAAAGGATGTGTTTTCATTCCATTGCTTGCTAGTAGAACGCCCGAAGTCGTCCCTCTCCATCCTGAGGTCACTTGTAAATAAAATGCTGATTTATAATCTTAGATGCATTGCGTGGCCAAATGAGGAAACGAATATGGATGACGCAACTTAATTTGCGGAGTTAATTAAAAGAACGGATAAGACAGAAAAATACGTCTGAATAAAAATTTATGTTTACAATCAATTAATGATCATTATTGACATTAATATTAATCATTTCTGAGAGCCCAAGTGTAACGTACGTTCTTATTCTACGGACAGCAGTGTTGTACACTGCTGGGATGGAAATCCGACACAGAACTTGGTTATGGACAATATTCATTTGTCCTGTGAGCGCCAGTGCACGTCAGCCCTCTGCAGAACCAGCTCTTTGAGCGTGGCACATGTAACGGCGAAATTGAAGTCTCTTTTGAGAAAGCTTTCCGCACACGGAATTTGTTGAACAAGTTTCTGTTCGTTTCAATTCATTCTTGTTTAATATATAGGCCTGCGGCATATTTATTTGTATTTGCCTATCGCAGGCTCTTTGCCGTTCGCATATATTTCGATGAAGGAACTGAACTACTATTATTAATTTTGTCTCGAACTCACAATTAGACCAATGACTCCTCTACACTTCAAAGGGTTCAAAGAAAATATGCAGTTTTACGTTACACAAGATTTTAATTTCTAATGTGCTCATAAATACGAAAAAAATATTTTAGTTAAATTTCTTGACATTCCCTTTAAGAACTCATCACGATGCCTTTTTCTTATCAGCGTCTTTAAGAGCAAAAAATAGTTGCTCATCTGTTCGGGGATAAAGTAAGCCTCCTCGTACACACTATGTCTAACAGAAAATTCTTTACTTTTGCCGTGGATCGTAATTTCAAGGTCACGCCATCAGCCACACGTGTTTCCGCTCCCATCGAAGTTGTGGGATCACTTAAATTTTTAACAGAGTTTAATTCTGCTTTCTTTAATCAAAATAATTCATCCCTTTCTTCCATCTCCTTCTTGTTCTTAATTTAATTGTACTTTATTGTGTTTTTTAACTTTATTACTTATTGTAATTAGCTTTTCAGCTGTTAATGAACGCCTTACTAAACAGATTGAACTCGATTAAATTGATTGAATTAAATTATCACCTGAGACAGAAAACAGAATCCTGTGTAATAATCGTATAATGAATCATTGTTGTTATATACCTTAAAGCAATTTTCTTTAACCCCCGACCCCGCGGTGACGTCAGTCCGTTACATCTGACAGGCGTCACCAGGACTCATAGCTTCCGGGGTATGGCAGAACGCTGAATTCTATCGAACAATTACAGATATGCCAACAGCAAGAAGTGTGCCAAATTCTATGTCAGTAAACAGGCTGTGACCACGACTCCTGGTGCCTCCAGGTACCCCCAATCTCTCTCTCTCTCTCTCGGAAAACGAAACTATCCAAATGTCTTGCTTTACCATCTGTTATCCGTAGCCTCTCCTCGGATTCTGTGTCTTGCTGAATGTTTTGTATGTAATCACTCAGTTTATCAGACTAGAGTCTAGGCCGTACGTTCCAATTCTTAATTTCGATATTCCCTTGATTAAAATTCCTTGTCAACACTTTATAACCTTACTGTCTTTCTCCTTGTTTATCATGTCCGCTAAAGTCTTGCCAGCCTTCCTCTGAACCAATCAGGAACCCCAATTTATCTCCACTCTAGCAATCACCCACCAGTAGTGCCATAACCACTAATTCCAAAAACCCCATCTGTCCACTTCGTCTGAAGATACGATTTTCAGTCTATAATGTTTCTCCTTACAATTAACAGCAAAAGTGACAATTCTAGTAACTTATGATGTAATTCTCAAGCTCTTCCTATGGAAACATGTCCGCAGTCCACCACAGTCTTTATTCGAATCAAAGCATAATCAAAAATCAGAAACTAGACTAAAAAGAACTTAGACTTAATAATAAATTAAATACAAATCAGTCACGGAACAAATTTAAAGAGCTGTAAAACATGAAGCTCGAGAACTGCATTTAAACTTTTCCATTACCAACCAAACAGACGAAATTATTTGAGGATAGCCCACAGACGCTGGCACGAGGCCACAACAAGTCGTCAGACCTAAGACGCTCAAGGTTGGCGGTGACGACGCTTTCAAAAGCACGGGGGCGTGGCGCTTTCTCGGCTATTCTACGACTGTTTACCACACACTCATTACAAAAGAAACCGTCTCGAAGGATTGGGAATATCGATATTTAACACGCGGTATTTTTATGCTTCTCTGGCACGAACGTTTTGCAAGTCCGGATTAAACCACTTGGCTATATCGGAACCACAAAAACCGTGATTGAATCAGCGATGCAGGAACACGAGGGAAAACTCGAAAATCATTTTCAATTATATTAGTAAATACGTGCAGAATCTACGTAGCTGTGTATAACATTTACCGCAGTCAACCAACTGAACTGTGCACACAAACACACGCACTTTTTAAAACACACGCAATAATCAGTCGCACTGGAAATGTGAACGTTTGGGGAAAAAATGTAAATGTTTCAAGGTGTTGGTTTAGTCCCACAAATTGACGCTCAGCCTTTGTCTTCAAGCGCTGGTTGTTTATGTATCTTCTTTATTATAATTAATTATTTTATTTAGTGTTCTGTCTGACGACAGGTCCATATGAACAGGATCCTTCCATCCTTTTCTCGGACTGGGACCTGTTCATATACGTTCTTGGCAGTTGATCCAGAAGTGGTTTGCCATTGCCTTCTTCTGTGTGTGAATGGAGTAATTGTTGGGATGAAACGGAGGAAAACTCCGTGTTGCCTAGACCACGGCCTTGCCCAACACAAGTTATAAATTCGGGCACCGCCGTGAATCGAACCCGAGAACCCAGGATTACAAGGCCAGCGTTCTAACCGCTAGACCACCTCATCTTATTATTATTTAGTGTTCTGTCTGACGACAGGTCCATATGAACAGGATCCTTCCATCCTTTTCTCGGACTGGGACCTGTTCATATACATTCTTGGCAGATGATCCAGAAGTGGTTTGCCATTGCCTTCTTCTGTGTGTGAATGGAGTAATTGTTGTGATGCCACGGAGGAAAACTCCGTGTTGCCTAGACCACGGCCTTGCCCAACACAAGTTATAAATTCGGGCACCGCCGTGAATCGAACCCGAGAACCCAGGATTACTAGGCCAGCGTTCTAACCGCTAGACCACCGTGGCAGGTTCCAGAAACGTAGCAACTAATATTCTCCAGCTGGGATGATGCGAACACCAGAACCTAATCAGAGGCGATCACAGAGGCTAATTATAACGGATCAAAGGACTAATCAAACAGAAAGGGGGGAATTTCACATGAGCAGTTCAAAGAAGGCAAAGTGAAACGACTGCTCTGACCCTCTGATTAGATAAGAAACTGAATAACTATCCAGCTAGCTGACTAATTAATTAATTGGCTAATTTGTCAGATCGTCGGTTGAGTCTTGGTGAGGCTTCGACAGCTGACCGGTTCATAATGACGTCACTACTGAACAGTTACGAAGTAAGAGTGGAATAAGTCAGAGAGTGAACTTACATTTCGGACCACCAGTAGTAGATTCGGGTGCGGGCAGCGATGTGATAATGCAGGTTAGAATTAACTGTTCTGAGGGGCCCATAAATCTCAATGTCGATAGTAACACAAACCTGTCTAACAGTTCGCAATTGTTTAAAAACTAACAACTAACACAATTTGTTCAGTGACAACCACATCGAAACATTTTCCTCGGGCTCTCCCTACCTTGTTGTTTAATATTTGTCATGATTCTCTCAATTTATTAGGAGGTTATTAACCCTTTGAAGCTGAAGATCGTCTGAATATTATTTATGAATTCAGTCCGTACCGCGAAGAAAACACTACACCTCACCATTACGAAAATCAGCTGGTTAACCCTTTGAAGCCGAAGCTCGTCTTCATAATATTTACGAATCCAGACCGTACCGCGAAGAAAACACTTCACTTAACCATTAGAAGTCGAATCAGGCGGTACCACATAAGATTTAACATCCCGGTCAAAGCCTTACCACATCAGCTGATAGAAGGCAGGCAAATACCACACGAACCAACGAAAATGGACTCGAGACACTGATTCTTCACATTTTTTATGCTGTACAGTGAATTTACAAATAGAAATGCTGATGAACGATTTATATGCCGACAGCAGTCGTCAGCTGAGACAACTTGAGACTATTTAATCAGATTTTAGTTCCAACCCACTGAGAATTTCGCAATTTAAAGTATTTCATATACGTTCGATGATCTTTAACACATATTTCAGGCCCTTCGCGATTTTTCGTGCTACATTAGCTTGGTTCCATGATTATTGCACATACGCACGTATTTCTTTCACTGTAATTCAGGAACCTAGAGCTCAGCGGGACGTCGGCGAAGCGACTAATAATATTTTCCTCCTCAGCCTGTGCGATATTTTTTTGTGATACATCAAGTCACAGACGTAAAACTGACAGCCGAAGGATTTTCCTGGCAAATGTCATTCTAGCAGTGACTACGATATTAAAAAAAATAATTTCAATAAGCATCTGCTAAAGTAAGAAGAGTTACATTATAATTAAGCAGCTTTATCTCCATGAAATTCCTAATATTATATCCAGAAATGTTTAAAATAAAACTACGACTATCTTTTTGCGGAAGGTTTTTATTTTTCATCGTGTCAAATCACCGACGCTGAGCAAAATCTAGTTCACCGCAAAAATTTGTAGTCTACATCCAGACAGCAATTTCGTACGAAACCCACGAATTTGCTTTATACACCATTAAACTTGTGAACTGACAAAGGGAGCAGACATGCGCACGTGATTGCGTTGCTACAAATTAACTCCGTATATTCACTGGAACAGAATTAGGGCACTGAGTAAAAAGCGGACTGCGCTCAACATAATTAATTTATGTCGTCACATTTGTGAATGTGAATGAGTTTCTACTTTCACGTAAATAAAAAAAATCCTAACAAACGTAGTTGAGCTTCTGGTTCAAACCCCGGCTATCCTCACCGAGGTTTTTTTCAGTCTCTACAGGAAATGCTGGGATAGTACACGAAGTTCACTACTCACTGTCGTTGAACTGAACTCGTGGCCTGCGGCTCTGTGTTATGGCGAGTCCACAGCGAGAACGATTTATCCGTCCCGTCTCTGGAACGGGGGGGAGGTTTCCACTTTAATATCCTGCGACAGCGACACGAGACGGACATTGGCCTTTCGGAGTGTTTGCTATTGGCGAGCCGTCACGTTTTCGACCTGATTCAAGTGGGGATCAGCCGAAGTTTTCGTGCACGTTAAAACTGATTTTATTCGAACAGGTTAGGTTAGGTCAGGTTAAGGCAAGTTATGTTAGGTTTGTTTATTTTATTGAGAATTATATTCTTACCCATTTTTACGTTCCTCGTGCGTCACACGTAAAATACCCTCCCCCCACCACCACCACCACTCCTGATGTTATTATAATATTGAAAAACAGTTGACGTATAAATTGCAAAGCTACTTGTAACTTTATCCACAGAGTGGTCCAAAATGTACCAACGAAGTTTTAAAAACTAAACTTTTCCGCAACAAGCGATTATAATGTGAAGAAACTTCGTTAACACACTGCAATATTCGAGCCAGTTATTTGTCATTTGTTCTCGTTAGATTTTGTATGTAACGAAAATGGCGGCCTGCTGTACCGAGCAGCGAATATGCAGATTCTATTATGTGAAGGCCAAGGAAAGGTCAGAGCGTACAGGTTAAGTCTGGCGTCAGAGTTGGACCACAGGGACACACAGTTTCAACGCATTATCCAAAAGGCTGTATTAAACTTTGAGATGAGATTGTAAAAGATCGTGGAAACTGAGGACAACGCATTTAACACGTGGTAATATAAATGGCCCGAGATGCCGATTTTAACGGCACACGAATGAGATTTCTATGCCTCGTCGTTCATGTGAAATGAAGCTTTAAACTTGATAAGGGGCATTTCGGGGCATCCTGTCGGCACAGTAATTGTCTACAAACATCGTTCGAGCTATGTCTTTTGCGCAAATGGAAACAAAGTTCCAAGCCAGAAGTCATATTTTTATTCGGTAAGATTTGGTTTTATATATAAATACATGCTATCTACATCGACAGTTTAACAGTAGTGCGTGCTTTAAGCTTGCACTTGGCTGTAAATTTCGTCTTGAACAAGGTTTGTAATTATTTCTTCCTGAGATCACAAACGTAAACTTCGTCACGTTTCCTTCATACATTTCTCATGGTTTGGAGGCATGGCATCCTAATCAGCACTATCAATGAGGACAATAGCCTGAAGTCTATTCTCCCGTACATGGTAGGGAAAAGTGAAATTGGTCATTCGTTTAAGACTTTAAAAAATGGTTACGTGGAGCCTCGTTGTCGCTTCAACATTCCACAGTTCGTACCTCCCAAGCAACGCAAAACAGAAACGCACATGAAATATTCATAGAAAAATGCCACCATTTACTGTGATTCCCGCTGTTAGAATCCGTACTTCCACACGCAATTAGATTCATAATGCGTCGCGTAGCTTCAACCAATTTATTCCACTTAAACTAAACTTCAGACACGAAAATTTATATTCACTCCAGTTAACTGAAGGATCGAGAGACGCCGACTCACGTGTTTAAAAAGTGAGACCGTGTATTTGTGAACAGAATGGCGTAATTAATTGTCTTTGGACCAAAGGCTTTATAAATAACCCGCAAGCCTGCAGCTTCGTTCAGTCTCTCTGCTAATTAACACACACGAGCACCAGCGAAAATACGCGTGTTTAGGCACGAAGGGATTCATAATTTATCTGTTCTTAGGTTACACAACAACGTCTCAACTACACGAGTTACGGCGTCAAATCAGCTGAAGAAGCTATTGCAAATGCCGCGCATGCAAGGAAGTGGTTGTGGAATATTTGAGGAACTACAGGGTGATTCAAAAGGTGAGGGCCAAACTGAAGGTACGTATAGAGGTACTCAGAGAGAAAAACTTTCGAATAGGAATCCATGTCCTTCGAAGTTATCCTGAGTCAGTCGAGGCTATTGAAGGTAGGGAAGTCTGACAACATACCGCTGATACAATTTGGTTTGTAAGATTGCTAATGTAACCCTTGTACATTAATAAAAACAAAATTAAGCTAGTAGGAGAATAGCAAAGTATACGATTATACAAGTCACGTGGTCTTAGCTCTGACCGTACAGTGGTGTATCATCTTTTATGCAGCGTCCATGTTATTTTATACTACACAAAGAGTTACTATAATAAAGTTTCGTGTTTTCCAAAAATGAATGACTACTTGCAAGTGGCGCTAGTGCCGATTCCATCTAACAAGTTTCTTCTTCTGTCATGTTGGCATTACCGATTGCAAGAAATTGCAAAGCGCGATTTTTGGGGAATTCCCAATGCCATAACGTCCGTACCAAATTTCATTAAGATCGGTCCCCATCGATTAAATCACATGGACGGACAGACTTATGAAGCGTGACGTAGTTAAGTCTGATCAGCCAAATTCACCGCGATTGTCACTCACTCTGTCGGACTGAAAATGAGACGTACGTAAGAAGTTTGTTCATAAAAGAGAACATTACACAGGTAATTGGAAGCGACGCGCGCTGCAGGCAGTTTCTACCGAATTGTCGGGGGGCAAAAGAGGTCAAGGACTGCGGGAGAGGTTAGAAATGCATGTCAGATGCTAGTCGTAGCTGAGAAACTTGGAAAACGGAGACACTGGTCTTTGTGGGAGTAGGAACGAGGTTTAAAGGCGTGAACTGGGTTCATCTGGCTGAAGACGGAGCACAATGGCGGCTGATTCTATCACTGTAATGAATGTTCGACGCCCTTAACCCACGGGGCATGCTTACTAGCTCAGTGACTACATAACTTCTCAATATGCATTCTGATGACTGAAGATGAATTTTTTAAGAGGTGGATTGGAGAATCAGAATATGGTACACTCCCTAAACAGATTTGTTTTATGAGAATACTTACAAACATACACGGCGCAACTTCTGACGTTTCTAAAACCTAATAAAGTCAGAAGACCTACGCCTTCGGAACCCTAGAATATACCACAAGAATGGCTTGTGCTCTGTTCGCGCTGGCACAGCCTTGCGTTGTGATAAAGACTAAAACGGGAGGGAACTATTTCACGGTTACACTTAACTGAATGTCCTTCCTCACTCAATAATTTACATCTAGCTCCAGAGCTATTTAAGGAACCCTCGATCGATCAATCGATCGATCGAGGGTACTGGCTCACTCCCAATCGCATCGGAGAGGCGGATTATATCAACTTACTCTAGTAAAAGCAGAAACAGGTTACACACAGCTCGTTTCTTTTTCTACACCAAATTCCATTACGTGTGGGTTTAAAGAAATCTTTTTCTCAGGCGGTCACCTCGCATGGCGGGGTCAGAGTGCAGAGAGGTTCATATAACACGGGCACCATCGAGGCTACGCTCCAAATTTGAAAGAGAAAAATTCACGGGGTAAAACTCAGTTGGACTCTCTTTGAGATCCCTTGTCAAATAGTTCCTTCAGACAAATCAATAAGCTTCCTTCGCATTTTCTAACAATAATTTGACAGTCATTAAGTTAACAGAAGAATCAGTGTCATCCGACCACCGCCTAAAATAAGAGAAATAGGCAGGACGAAAAATTCTTGAATCTCCGGGCGATCATCGGCTTCTCAAGAAATACATTCGTATAAGCACTTTGGTTAATAACACAGCAACACGAAGGTCGTCAGACAAACTTCCTTCTAATAGCGAAGAATTATTAATCACTGCATAAGATATCAACTATGACTAGATAAAACACATAGTTAAACGTTACTGGATTCTTAGCAACTCTTTGAAATTCTCGAAATGGCCAATCAATGTAGAATGACCAGCAAATACAGGCTACTGTTTATCCAACTAATTTTAAGTCCTTCGGAACCTAAGGTGTAACTACACCTACGTCGTGTGGCTTTGATACAATATTTTTATTAAATCCCGTCGTATGTGATAAGTTGAAAGTGTAACATAACTGTTTAAAAATGTGAAAACAAAAGATCAACACCGCTAAACCCCGCACTGTACGCGTTTTCCCACCTAAATTCTGTACACATTTCCTGTCAATGCACTTTCGTTACAAACCCCGACCATTGCAACCTCCTTCATTTCACCACTGTAACAATAACTCGGAGGATTTTTTGGTGGCTGTGCCGCGGCACGGACTTTCCAATAAGTACGGTCAATGAGTCGCTTCGGTTTGACACAGTGTGAAGTTCACAGTCATGAGTCAGCTGTGGTGATAAGGGAATGTGACGATATTTATGTGTAACTCCGGAGCATGGGATATGAATAAATTTTCTCTTGAATATCGAGTGTTTAAATGAATCTTAAGCGAAGTGTAACTCCGATAGAAAGGGCCAGAGAACATTCAGAAGGAAGATTCCATGAAAAATTGGCGTCTTAACCGAAATCTAAAAGTTTCTGAAAGTTTTTGTAACAAGTGTCGTTTACTGACTGAAGAAAATTTGGAAAAAGAAACCTACCTCGGCTTTAAAGACTGCCTTCGTGTCTCTAATACGAGGTTAATCGTTATGCTAGTCACTCACTTTATCCTGCTTATGTTCGAATAATTTTCTGATTTTGTCTAGAGACGCAACTGTGGTTGCTTCTTCAAAATAAGCGACGTCTTACAACGACACAAGTGAATCTGCCACTTTGTTATTTCACATTTATTTGTTAGGTTTCCACACTTACAGATTTAAATATATAAAGATCAATAAATAAACTACAGCATCCATAACCAAATTCAGGCCACGCCTTAATAAATAATAAGCACGCAGCATTTCCTTTCGAATTTGTCCAGGAGCTCGTGCACGATGTGGCCTTCAGAGGAGCTGTGATGCTGGGGGACGGGCTAATGCATGTCACACACCACAGGATCACAGATCGTGGGTCTTGAGCCAGCTGCGTGTGCTCATGTACACGCAATGCCTCGCAAATCATCCCTGGGCCGTACAATTACCACTCATTATCTTTACGGTACCGTCGCCCTTCCACACGCACAATTTGTGTTTATCTTCTGTCGTTCTGCAGGATTTACTGAAGGAAACAAAAGTGTCAGACATTCAGATTTACCGTCGAATTGGAGGGATATGTGGCGATGTTTTTCTACCGTCGTTGTGGCCTGTACTTTTAGAGGTTTAACGTTACGTACGCAGTAAAAGTTTCTTCGTGCTTCATGACATAAACTGTTGATAATGGTGTGATAAAGCCGCGTAATAGCATAACGACGTGGCTGAGGTAATTTATATGCGGTAAACATTATGGGGTTTCCTTTATTCCGTAGGGCGCAAGGAGACACTGACGAAGTCATTCTCGCCGCGTTCAAGAACTCAGAGTTCTGTACTGGGGCTCGGATTAGACTGCGGAAGCCCAGAGTAATGCTTCTGTAAAGGAGAAAATGGTTTCATTCCAAATCTTCTCTTCGCCCGTTTCCATCCTGCGTGATAAAGTGATCTATGTCCGCCACTGTTTCGTTGCTTGGGAATCGCTTAGAACGAGGAAGATTATTCGTCCTTTGTTTCTTACATTTCGCTCACTTCCATGCTTCAGTTCTAGAAGAGTCTGAAGTGAAACACACATGAAAAGACTTAAGCTACTTCATAATTAAAGAATATTTAATTAAAAACAGAATTCTCTCATTGAAAACGCAGGGCCTTTATCAAGATGTCCTATTAGAAAAGAATTACGTGTTAGCGCGAGAAGAGATCTGTTTTCAGTTTCGAATCTGATCATTCACCCTTCATTGGGGGGGGGGGGGGTTACGCAAGAGATCATGGGTGATGGCGTCATCCGACCTCAAGTGTCTGGCATCCCGTCACTTTGATATTAAGGATTAATGAAAAGCAAAACATTGCGATCATAAGCTAGGCATCAACGGTATGGCAACCATACTGAATTTAATGAAAATCTGTCGTCATTCTATAGTTAAAGTTTGTGTACAGACCCACAGCCATAATCATTAAGACGGCCAACGGGGTGACAAATGCAAGAATGGTGACAATGTGATGAAAGTACGCACGTGATCATGTTTACAAATCACAAATTAGTGCATCCGTCGCGTTGGTATTAGCGAATGTATGAAATGTAATAAAAAAATATAAGTTTGTATTTGTCTGCAATGGTCTCGCGTCCATACCAGAGTTTATGCAAATTTGATCAGCCGGTCTTTGGTCATTATCTACATGAATTCCTGGGACCAGCGATTGGCCGTGAAGACTGAACATGCAGACGGACGGACGGACGGACAGAGAGACAGGCATGAAGGCGTGATTAACTTTCAGTCACAATTAGTCAGTATAGTGACTAGCTACGGGCTGGACGGCCGGGGTTCGATCCCCGACGGGGGCAGAGGATTTTTCCTCTAGCCTCTGCGTCCAGACCGGCTCTGGGGCCCACCCAGCCTCCTATACAATGGGTGCCGGGGTCCTTTCCCGGGGGTAAAGCCGGCCGGGGCCTGATGCTGACCACTCACCCCCATCTAGCGCCGGGGTCAAGGAAGAGAGGAGCTATACCTCCTCTCACCCCAAACGCCTACATGGCGTGTAGTGGGACAAACTTTACTTTTACTGGATACGGATATTTTATGGATGTTTTAACCGCAGTTAGAAACATTTATATCCAGCTCTAAAATGCTATTTTAATGATCACATTAATTTTAAAGACTTTCAACACAAGACTGGTTGTTATTTGCACTAATAACAGTAGTAATACGTAGATGATTCTATGCATTTGGGAGTATTTTACAGAATGGTTTCATGACAAAGGCACTTTGAGCTTCAAAACAAGAAGTGGACGACGTTACATGAATTAGTGGCTGATGAACTTTAATATGTCAATTAACACGGCTAATAAGTGGATTATTCATCTGTAATGACTAATTATAAAGCCAAAACGTGAATATATGTACAATGGGAACTCCCACGGCCTACTTAATGACAGCCAACCGTATTACGAGGTAACACGGAATTTGACCACGAAAAATGTTGACAGAAAAGCGGTTATTCTGGTTGCAGAACAAGAGATAACAGGATAATATTAAAATAGATAAAACGGAAATATCCTGTAGTGCCTGGTCTGAACTGGAGATCACTCTGATAACTTACTATGCTGTACTCAGGATGTGTATTGAACTGAAACGAACACAATCGAGGAACAAGGACAAGAATATGACATGCGCAGTTCAGCCCTCATGAGTTCAGCGGGACAAGCTCACAGAGACAAGGCGGGAGGCGAAGTACATGTGAACCGCGCTCAAAGATACTGTCCTGCCTCTCGGCCATTAAGAAGCTGGCGTGATATTGGTCCACGTCAAATCTTTGTTGATCTCTGCGCCGTAAAACGTCGAGCCTTGTGTGGTTAAAACTTGAATAGTTAGTTGTTTGGGAAGTTAATCACTTGGCTCTTTCGTCACGTATTTCGCTTGTTAGATGCATAAATAGTTGGAAAGTTCGCTCCTTAGTCCATTAACCAGATTAATGGCTAGTTACATAGCATTACTACGTTTCACAGTCAGAAACCTGTAGCAGTACTTAACAACGAATGTGAATACTTTCAGAGAAAATAGCGTTTTCAGGGGGCGTCCTAAACGTCGGACTCCCGAAATTAAATAAGCTACAGACATTCACAGCGAGTAACGGAGTTAATATTTTAAGGTTCATGTACCGACACCATTTCAGAGAAGAACAAGATTTATTTCAAAATAAATCTGTGAAACGAGCTTTGCACACAGCCGGTACTTATTCGCTAAACTTCAATCGAATATTAATGCCCTTCATTTCCGTTCGATTAAAAGTTTGCCTGCGCATAATAATCAGCCTGCTCCTTCAGTTTCGCTGAAAGTTTCCTTTTTTTTATTAACGCTACGAGTCCACAGTGATATCGCATTTGACATTTATAATACAAGTTTCAGATACGGAGCAAACCATTTCCATTATTTATACACACACTCCAATTTATTTCAAATAAAAGTGCGTATGAAACCACGCAACAGAAAAGCTCGATATTATAACAAATGCTTTCACATTCAAAATGACATTCGTTTATCTCTTTAAGCCCTTCGTAAATGGGTCCCGAATTAGCTCGGTTATTGAATGTATGTTAGCATTATTATCCGTTATCCATTGTTATCTTATGATGGAATAGTGGAGAACAGGACGAGCTGATCAATCATCTATGGAAACAATTTAATACATCTGTATTTGGCCTAATTCTGAGGGCAAACACGCCCTGAATGTAAGTCTGAAAAAGAACATCAAATTCAACAGTTGAGTGGTTAGCACTCCGGAGACCCTGGGTTCTGGTCTTGGTATAGATGTTGGTCGGTAAGCTTCTTAGAGTAAATTCATGTGATAATATTAAAAAAATAATTCCGCATTTTTTCGCACTGATTATTCTGCATAATTTTCCCGTTCGAGGACACACAAAACTTTCTGTCAGACGGTCATAGAGTTCAGTAAAATTGTTTTGTAACTACAGAAATACTGTTTTGGTATCATCCATTTCCTGGGTCACTGCGGCGCAGCCCCTTGCTGTAACTTGCACGCAACCCGCTTCCTATCTGTTCCGTGAACATACAACTAAGAACGTTGAAAGAAAATTCTTCCATAATAAAGTTCTGCCACACTTAGGGGCGTCCAAATGTTATACTCGTTTATCAATAGCCTGTGGATGAGAAGGAAGAACGAGGACTATTACATATGTGACTACTAAGCAATAAACAATCTTTTAGTAATCATCCTGTATTCTGTTGATATCCAGTGGCACGCAAAATTAAAATTACGCGAAAATAATCTGTTACGAGCGAAAAATACCAAATTATATCATCTACGAAGATGAAGATTACGACGAGGTCCTTTGCCTGTTGACTTACAGACAATTTACCAGTTTTTTCACAAGGACTTGCTTGTTGAAATAAGCGAAGTCCTCCCGTGAAATACAATACGATTTAATTTTTTTTAAAAAATTCTTAAAACGTCTCGAAATCCATCATGTGAATGTTACGAGAGCATTTCCTTATTTTGCAGAGGAAGCCTAAAGTTTAAAAGAGACGTAAAATGAATTGGAACTCGTTTTAACAATTCTGAAATATTTTCTACCGTTTGTTTATGTACTAATTACTTTCTTTTATGTGGAAAGATAGAGTTAATGACCTCAGATTTTCGGTACTTCTTCACCATCTCCCATGTCGTGTGTTTATCTTCGCTTCCTTTCCATCAAAGTCGTCCTCGTCCACCGAATAATCCTCGCGCGTCGACGTAAAACGGCCACGAGGTCTGTGGCAGGTTACGTCGTCATCACTCGGCAAAGAGACCATGTGATCTGCAGTGTGCGTGCGTGCGTGACTCTCTGCCAGGAGGCAGGTGGTACAATGTGTCGGGGGTAACACAGCACAGAAGACAAATTTATGCATGGGGATTCTGATCACAGAGGATGGTCGTGAGCTACAAGAAACTAGGGACTGGAACAGCGTTAATCTAACAGCAATTCGACTAAACAAATATTATTTCTCTAAAGGCATGAGTATATCAAATAATACAAGTTCATGGCACTGTAGACACAATGTATCAAAGTGTCAGGTATCCTGATCAAAATACGACAAAGTTACATACCTTTTTGAACTCACTCGATAAAGCACAGATTTCTCCGCAACGCCTATACTACATGATTTGTTTATTGCAAACCCCTCGATTTGATTACTCTAATTTTACACAGTGAATAATGAAATTCCTGCCACACCATCTTTCTTCAGTCCGTGTTTCTCAATTTGGCTAATATAAAAGACTAAATTTTACACCTAAACCAAATAACGGGTGAAATTATAGTTTTGTGTCCTTTTCGCCTTACGGTTTTACTCAGCACATGGGAAGAATAAAGATTCTGAACTGCACGGTACAAAGAATAGAAGGAATCTAAGATGCTGCTTATTTCATCTCGAATAAAATTTTTATTTTTTTTACCGTCGTCCCCAATTGTGTTTTCAATTCTGAATAAAGAATCAAGATGCGTAATACAAAAAGTGTTCAGTTTTGTCCAATGTTATATACAAGGAAACAAAATATTTCAAATGGTAAAACGTAGGTTTCTGTGTTCGGTGGGTCTTAACAGCTTTGGCGCATAAATGCCATTGTTTAGAAAGGGAGGAGGGTTAATATTTGTTTACTGGTTACGTTCAGAGGGTAAGATCGCTAAAGAAGTCGAGATAAACTGTAACGGAGCCTCTCTGAATTGCTTATATTATTATTTCTTTCGCCGAGTAAATTAAGGTCATCATCATGGAGCAGAAATTTATTTCAAATTTCGTCTTTGTTTTCTGATTTATTTATACTCGAGTACTCCACAGAAAAGCGGAAACGCAGTGCTAAGAAGCATCTCCTTCTTTCATGTTATTATGAACTCTGCTGCTGCTGCTGCTATGTGAAGCGACGCACGACTTCTGACAAGCAGCTTCCAAAAGTCTAAGCAATTCTGACGCCTGGGCCCCGTACCAGATAACCCTCCCTCTGGCCTTTTTCACGGCGATCAACAGCGTCAAAGCCGAGTTAAGGTTTGCGAATCCAGCCCTGTGTCCGTCATCAGGGTCTTTGTCCTACCTCTCCGAGACACTGGCATTACTGCGAAGCGTCTAGGTCCGTCGGCACTTTCATCTTTACGATGCTGCAGCCAATGGGCGAGGCTCGCTCTCTCACGTTGAGGAAACAACACGGGATGTCTGAGAGCAAAGTGCTACGAATATCCGGACCTAAGAGATACGAAGGAAGATGATGTATGAAAGAATAGAAAATAGTGATCTTCACAATTCGCATTCATCCCCTAATATCTTTATCAGGGTGATCACGTGATTGAAAATCAGATGGGAGCGGCGTGTAGCATATATGAGTTGACAAACCCTTGGATAATTTTACCCTGAACCCTGAACGAGCAGAGAAGTTAGGATGTTAAGAACTGATATTAAATTTTTCCATAATGTAGATACTTTATATTACGTCCTCATGTAAAGCGCGGCCCTTAAATATGCTAATATTCTCATCTTAAGCCAGAATCGGCGACCGCGCCTCCTACCAATACAAGAAAGCTACATTTTATATCATTTTATTGTCTCCTTAACAAGGGAGTGGCAACAAAGTTGACGGACACGACATATTCTCAGCAAAACTTCTTCCGTTCTTTATTCCAAACCGAATAACTCGTTTCTTAGTGTCGAAGCGCTTGGTCCACGATGGCGAATTTGCGCTATGCATCACGGCATTTATTTACCGTCTCTTGCCGTCAACTCGATCGTCGACGTAGTGGCTCGCGAAGTGTAATCGACTTGCGGAGGGTGTCTGAGAACCGGTTCGCTTGTCGTAAGCTGTCGGATAACTTTAACGTCACTGTGCGATTCAGAACAGACACCCGGAAGATCGAGAGAGTATTTAGTGAGTTTCTAAGGAAAATGGAGATGAACTTTTTTACGTGGAATCGTTCCGAATGACTTGCCAGTCCCCAGATAGCATGACGGCCAAATTACAACTAATGACAACAAAACTGACGTTTCGACGGAATTCATCACTCCATCCGCATCTGCGGAATTTACCCACAAGTCCACACGTCGTTAAAACCGAGAACGCCAACATCGACACACCACCGGCTCCTTTCCTGTCCCCTCCTTGACACAGTCCATTCGGGCCCACGGCAAAATCCGTCTAAACAAACAGCAAATGCCACGTGCAAACGAAACGTTTCTTTCCAAATCCCCTGTGCGCAAATTTGCGCCCCATTTTTTTGTAGAGAAATTACATTCAGTACAAGAGCTAAAATTATGTTTTTAACAAATTCGTAACTTCTGCTGCAGACCGCAAAGGAGAATCGTTCGTAATTTCGGTTTTATTAACATAATTGTAAACGGATGGACGGACAGCGCCATGATGTCCGACATGTTGGTTTGAAGCCAATAATCCAAACACGCCTCGAGGGCAATGCCGAGTACAGAATTCCCAGTCCGTTCAGCGGAGGGCGCGCGTCGTATTTGCAGCCCTGATCAATTACACGACCGCCTATGAATGAATCACGCAGCAAGCCCTTCCTGGAAAAGGAGTGAAATGCGAGCCCTGTAATTCAAATGGGAAACAAAAGAGAAATCTGGGGCTCATCCAAGCACCGACAGCCTCAACCTTGTTAGACGCAGTTTCAAACTCTGTCGTTCTTTGGCGTTGGAGAGGAACTGGTCTTGTCCTCGCATTCGTCTGGAATAACTCGGTCAGCTACGAATACCTGTCCTGGACCACGTGGAATCTGAACCAAGGGCGTCACTAATTATAAGGATGTGGCCACTCAGCTCTGAGATTGAGAGATTTCCTTCATATTGTGACGTAATCAGGTATTAAACGGATTGGGGGGGGGGGGGTGTCTTCACACAAAACGAATGTATTTGACGTTGTAACGAGTACAATTGATTTTTTCCTGGAAGAATTCCTGACGTTTCACAAATCACGCACCTGATTATCTGGGTATAAATATGTGCTTCAACGTCGTACTGTAGATTCAGCTTCCTGAAGCCTATCGGTAATGCGGCCGCTTTGTCTGTAACTTCACAATCCGCGGACGCAGCTTCTATTTCACAACCAACTGTGGACCAACTCTGCGAAAAGGAACCCAAAAAGTTAACTAATCATGGGCGAAGTTCTGCGCAAGCGCAGGTTAGATCATTCCTGCGTGCGAAACGCATAGTTGGAAAATGTAATAATGGCGCTTTAAGAACTACAACTGAGAAAATAGTTACGGTAATGGAATTTTTCTGGAACCTTGGCTGATGGATGTTTGGGAATTGAACCCTGAAGTGTCGGGATGGCCTTGGATGATGGGCTCTGTGACTTGAGGGGGATCATTTTGGCTGATGGCTTCCGTGATTGCTGTAGGCGGGCCGTGCCACTTTTGAATTACACCCCAGCGTTTGCCTTGGAACAACAAGGAAAAACTCTCAGTCAGATCCTAGTCGAGCATCGTCCTCCTCCATCGGGCACTCGCGGGCGGCCTCAGGACTCTGCGCTTCTATATAAGCCGGAAGCGTTGCATTTGTAAATCAAGCAATCCCGATAATTATGACGGAAAACTGCGTCTTTATTTGCGTGAACTGACAAGACTCTTCCCCCCCTCGTGCAAACTTAACGATAAGACTCTCGAGCCTAGAAATGGCTTATTTTCAACGTTAATTTAAAGTTCACTTACTGATCTCCCAAAATGAACGAACGAATATTTTGTATACTAAGGGGCCTTTTCTCATTATTATTTTTCAAGTTAACTGGTTTGGATTAAACCGGGCCGTTCTGATATCTCCATGACCGCATCTCATAATTAACGAATATTTTGGTAATGGTTCAGCCCTCATTTGTCAAGACTGGCTTTTCATGTTTGTTTGTAAATTATAATCTATAATGTACGTTAAAAACATAATTCTTTCTTCATGTCTGAAAATTCTGTATTCATCTCGTAAAGACTCCGAGCTCCTTACCATAACAAGAGAAATTCTGCTCCTCATTCTTCACAATTGTCTCTCGTATTCGCTGTCCATACTTCAGAGCCATCTGTCAACAGACAAATAACGGTGCTTATAAAATCGTATTTGTGTATCCAGTGTCGTTTAATTTGAGGTGGTTCTTATTATGTTGCGTAAATGGTAGGAATTCAGACAACTTCTCGTTCCTATCAAATTTTAAATATGAAATATTACGTCCCACGTAATTAAAGCTACTTAACCGGACTGGTATTTGAAATTCTATGATCAATATGTCCTAGATGTCATGTTCCCACAAACGCCATTGTTTGATCATCTCTAATACCCCCCATACATTTGACACTGACGCTTTAACCAAAGCATAACAACATTCTCACTCCAAGAATTCATCCGAAACGTCGGCTTTCAGGCGCAGGGACCTCCTTTCCTTTCTGTAGGCGTCTCCTGCATCGCTGATCTGTGTCTGCGATTCATTCGAGTCATTTCCATTCAATGTCCAGTCGCATCGTAAAAAATGAACACTTCTCCACAAACTTTACCGCCCTGCTACAAAGTCCTCATCATACAACTGCAAAGTATTACCAATATCATGTTCATACAGCCCGTGTCTGAAGTATATTTGAATAAACGGTGTTTCGGGGGTAAGTTTTATCGCCGTCTTCGGTGAGCTGTATCGAAAGATTATTCTTGTAATACCTGATTACTGATGACGATTGGCATCGGAGCCACGAACGACTGAATATTAGGCAACCTTGCCAGTCACTAGAAAACCGGAGGAGTGTCAGGGTACTCAGTTCGATTCTAACCTAAAACCAATGAATTATAAATAAAAAATAAGTCGTATCGGTTAATAAGAATCAATCGATAAAATATTTCGAACGTCCGTCAGGCAGCATCGACCACTGTTGAGGCCTTTGACAAGAACGCCGTTTCCGCTCGGAGAGTATAGGGTTCAGGAAGGAGTCAGTGACAGAGAACCGTGAATCCGAAGATTGATGCGGTCAGTACGTTTGGAAGAGACAAGACTGGCTACAAAGCGACAACTCGCAAGACAAAGGACGAGGGGAGGAGGAGGAAGGCTTCTAGTGAGAATTACAGCAGGACGACACACCCACGCTCAAAATACATTAGGCCGACAGAAAGAAGTAGAAACAGTCGTCGTCCTCGCCATAAAATGTTCGGCCGCCCTGGGGGGTGTTGGGGGGGGGGGGTGTTCGCAGGAGACCCTCGTTCCCTACGACGGCGGAAGGTTTATTTTCTTCACTGGTGTGATCGAGCTGTTTAAACTTTTACAGCTGGAAGACGAAGAATGAGGCGGGAAAGTGACCGGGTAGTAGGTATGAATCCGACAGGAGGCGGGATCGAGCTACTTGAAGCCAGTCACTACATCGGTAGAGTATTTATATTCAAAGGATGAGGGAAATCACGAAAATTTATTGCAGGATGGACGACAGCTGCCTGAAATCACTCGGTTATACGAGCACTAAGATTCTGTATAACAAAATTTGATGACGCATTCCAATGGCAACTTCACCCAGAATTCTGAATGGCTTCTCTCCTGGTCCCGTGTCCTTGGCAGGTCGACTAACGATTCATAGACGCCTTCCTTATTTTAAAATAAGGATCTATCCTATGGTCCTATCATACGGTGTAATCTTACCCTCGTAAATTAAGACAAATTGACGGATTACGGTGAAACCTGGCATGTACACAATGCCACTGGAATTTAAATTTAAAAATAATTCAATAAGTTGTTCATTGTGCCGCCTTTCGAACTTGTGAGCTACGAGAAAAGACGATTTGGGAGGCCTAGGCGTAGGTGGGAGCGTAATGTTAAAGTGAATATTAAAGAATAAGATGGGAAGTTGTGGGTTGGATTCGTCTGGCTCCGGGCAGCGGACGTGTCTCGAAAACTTCGCTCTGTTGTTTCAGTAACAGTTAAGGTTAATTAGAGTATAAATTGAATAGTTCCAAGTCCAGCGGCCATAAACACCCAATCACTAGTCCAAGAAATCTCAGTCTGACTTCATGGACAACGAAATACCACTGCGATAACCTGTCGAATGTGAAATTTACACTGCACCCAGCGGCACTAGACCCTGAGTCGTAACTGAGTCATACGGCCAACACTTAACCTGCCTTATCCTCGCAGAGAGAATCGATGTTTTCAAAGAAGCTCCCTCTCCAAATCAAAGAAAGGTACAGCCACGGACAGAGAGGCCGGGCCATCGGCATCGGTGCAGATGTCACTGCTGGTACACGCGCGCTTTAAGATCCGCCACTGAACGGCAGAATTAATTTCTTAACAACAAAAACTTCTAGTCGTACTTGTCAAAGACGACTGGCAGAATGCCCGTCCGTATGAAACAATTCGCATCTCATTTACAAAATGTTGGTTATTTTTTTTTATTTTCCTATGAAAAATCCATCAATACAATACAACTTTGTTTCCACTCAGACAAAAAAAGTTTTAGGACGATAAACAGAAGCGCTGAAGACGTTTGATTACTTCTGCGACAAGCACGAAGTCTATCGAAGGCGTCGGACAAGAGTTGGACAGAAATTACGTAATTCACTCCGTCGTGAAAAGCTGGTGGTCGCTAAGCTTGTCAATAAATCGTCCCTCTCCTATGGAACTGGAAAGTTCATTACTCTTCGCGCGAACCCCCCTGTGAACAAATAAGGAAGGACTTGGCGAGCGGAATTATTCTCCTGTCCACGCACTTTGCATGCCTCGAAGGACAAACGAGAAAGGACGAGAACTACAAAGGAGAAAACGCATTGCGTCTAATATGGATGTGACGCGGGTGGCTTCTGGAAACGTCTCCTGCTTTTGTTCCTAATGTGTGTATTAGATTAAATTGCTGTTCAGGGTGGAGTACATTGGCCTCTAAACGACTCTCGCTCGGTCGCTTAGCAGAGGCTCTGTGTATCTTGCACTAGGGGTAACGAGCGTCGAAATTCGATTTAAACAAACAAACCTCGCACGATCCATGACGAGAAGCTATTACCGCACTCCTTGAGAATATAAAATTGCAACTAGGAATTGAAAACTTTCCCGAAAATGCCACACGCAAGGGAAAGGAGGACAGCTTGCACGTTTGCTAGAACAGAAAAATTGTTCACGTTATGTTTCTCCTATTCCAAAGAGTATTTTACTTTGCGTTCTTATTTTAATGACTGAGTACTTACTGCAGAATATGAGCCGGGATAGTTCAGTCAGTATAGTGACTAGCTACGGGCTGGACGGCCGGGGTTCGATCCCCGACGGGGGCAGAGGATTTTTTCCTCTAGCCTCTGCGTCCAGACCGGCTCTGGGGCCCACCCAGCCTCCTATACAATGGGTACCGGGGTCCTTTCCCGGGGGTAAAGCCGGTCGGGGCGTGATGCTGACCACTCACCCCCATCTAGTGCCGAGGTCAAGGAAGGGAGGAGCTATACCTCCACTCACCCCAAACGCCTACATGGCGCATAGCGGGACAAACTTTACTTTACTTTACTTACTGCAGAATATAAGGATTTCACAGCTTTTATGTCTTAATTTGCTCTCCTTCTAATGTTAAGATTTAAACAATTCAAAATTACTACAAATTAAATTTCCATTTCTAAGCTATTCCTTGAAAGTCGTGAAAATGTTATCTAGTTCAAACATTTCTGATTAAAGATGAAAAACCTTTGAAAATTTCACTTTTATTTCATCATAACCGGGTTTATTTATTTGAGGAGGATAATATTAAGATAGATCTTAGGGAGGTCGGCTGTAAGGATAGTAAATGGAAGGAGTTGGCTCAGGATCGAGTCCGATGGCGGGCTTTTGTGTCGTCGGTGTTGGACCTGCTGGTTCTGCTACCAGGGAGTTAGATGGAACACTGAAACCTTCTTTACACCTGCGCTCTGTAGTCACAGTAACCACGCTTAGTTACCTTGCAGAACAAATGACACGCCTTTCCGGACAACACGTGTTTGTGACGAGTTCCTGACTCGACAGTAAAGGATAAGAAACCTCTGACATGAGAACAGACGTTGATAAATTGGTGCCAAAAACGGTGGAAGGCTTCTCACTGATATTCTCACATTCTACACATTATTGCAAATTAAGTCCTAAAAAATTATATTAATATTTTCTATTGCATTCATTCTGCTTCGCCACTTGGGTTTGAGGCCAGCGCGGTTTTCGTACAAGAAATATTGTTCGCCGCTGATTTAGAGGAACAGATATAAATAATTCTAAACAATTGTATCAGCAAAGGAAAATTTATGGTCTGATGTTAGTTTCTATCTGAACTAAAATTCGCGGGATTAAAAAACCGGGGTTCTTCCGGGGGGGGGGGAGACGCTTTCGTTAACAAATTAAGAACAGTTGTTCTGTGGTAATTAATAGTGTCAAGGTAAATGCATCATACAGCGGGCTGAGCAGAAATTATCACCGAAAAGAACTTTGAAACTAGAAGTGTTTTTTGTGCGATGGATGAACTTTGCCTTTGGGATGGCCAAAACCGTTACAACTGTCTCTTCCTTCCAATACGGATCATTTATTGAACAAAGGGAAAGAAATTCGATACGACTTTGAAGTTCCCGAACTAGTGAATATTCTGATTCTGAGCTCTGGGTTATGAGAAGCGGACGCACCTCGTGGTTATTTCATACACTTTCTCTGTGTTCCGTTAAGATATTTACTTTTCTCTCGATACATTATCACCGCCTTTAAAGACCAGAACAGCTGTTTCCTGCTATGTACGAGTAGAGCAAAATTCTGACCATTCCTCCGTCGAATTTGTCTTAATTCGTAGAACAACGTGTTTTACTGTTAATGCTTCAAATATCTCCAAGTCGAATCCCGAATGGCGCAGTGAGTGAGTTTTACTGGGGCCTTTGTCAGTCCCTCCAGAAACATTCCGGGACAGCACGGCCTGCCTTCAAATATGCCACGACCACATCCTTTCAAATCCCTTGTCTGCCTATCGCTCATTGCATCATAATTTATTTCAGGCTTCATTAACACCTGAATTTAAGGAATGGTCCTTAAATAACCTATCAATAAATCAAAAAATCATTCATGAAGAGGGAGAGAATTTAAAATGACTACCGGAACTCGAATTTCAGCTTCAGATGCGTTAAACCGACGTCCCACTACGCCAAATTTGCGTTTATTCCAGCCCGAAGTGAATTCCCGAACGATCTCCATTACGCATTAATACAAGCTCCAGTTATCCCTCGATGAATTAAGAGCATCCGAGGTTGTAATGATGTTTGAGGAATACCGAAAATACGTATTATACGCAATGTTCGTTAGGTGTTACATCGAAATGTTTCTGTGAGTGGGCAAGTACGAAAATCCCCGAGAAAATCAAGTCGGTGGGATTTATTTCCGGAGTCCGGCTGCGTCACGATCTTAAGACAAGGGAAATTACGAATACATTTTTCTCTGCGGATAAAAAAATATGGCCCGAGAAAGCCCGAAACGTTCTATTTCACATTGTATTGCTACAGCCTGCACCAGATCCAGACCTTGACCCGTGCTGACCTCTGTTCGCAAGTTCTCCACTAGGAAATTCTCCTTCCCATTAACTCTGTTCCCTCATTTTTCACGCACTTCGCTCCGGGCATCCAGACACCGTCTCCTCTCTGATACCACTTGTATTTCCAAGGCACCATCACCTCGGTTCTCGAACGCAAATTCCATTTTAATGTCGTCACGGGCGCCTTTAATTAATTTTTTATCTCCAAATATAAGCTTCAAGACATCGTGGCGGATGACAGATGTATTTCTGCTCGCCATTCTCTTTTGTGTGCAAATGAACTCCGGTTAGGCTCTGCTGACGGAGACAAGCGAAGTACAGAACATCGGAGGCGATAAATATGCCGTCTCTTACATCCACAGTTTTAATATCACTTCCTTTAGCCCTCGCGACTGCGCGTGACTTTTCACTTACCCCCACCCCCACCCCTTCAGATATCAGGCGATTTTATAACTCGCCCCAGTTTTTGGTCGTAAGAAATGGAAAACAGCGACGTCACTATGTTCAACGATTACGCGTGTCTTGCTTTGAGAAATTGGCATAAATGCCACGAGTTCTAAAGCGAGGAGCCTTGGACAATATTCGTGACTGGGAGCTTGGTGATGCTCATTTGTGACAGTGACAATCAAGAATTTTACGATGGATTGCGCATATAGATCGGACGGAAGAAACACGAAATGCGTACAGAAAACTTTGGAAATGCATTTCTTATTTCGAAGACCGAAACCTCTTTCAAATTTATCACGAGACTGGCAGGCTGCCGTAGATAATTTATTGAGAAATTCACGGGAATTTGTTAAAATGGCCAGACACTGACTTAAAATAGCGCACATAATACTTTATCGTGCACTGAAACTGAACTACAAAAACATACGTGGGAGGGTCGCAGATTAGGAACCACTGATTCCAGTCTCCATCTTGTGAATATTCGGCTCCATTCCGGGCTCGGAGGTTGGTTGCCCTGAATGGCTTCTGGGCAGATCTTGAAATCTTACATTCCAATCTTCACTACAGTTTCCTTCCATAATTCTTATTATTCCTCAAAATCATCTCACATTCAACGTTATATAACACACAGAGATCAGTAAACGTTGTAAGCAAGACAGGCTATAAAATATTAATCCACGTCTTTTTAGAAAAGAGTCGAACATCCTTGCGTTATATAGCAGGACAATATCATGCTTAAATGAGGTAGCCTATTTGTCGAAGACCTGATAGTTACTCAGCTGTCCTGAACATTCCCTTCTTGTACAGAGCCGAAATTTCACTATAATCAGCAGTCTCCTAACCTAACCTAGCAACAGAGTTAGACGTATCATGCAATCTACGCTAGTCGTACCTTTCTTTCGACTTCCCTATTAAAATTTTGTAAGCATTTCTGGTCTCTCTCGTGTGAGGAAGATTCCCCATTAATCACATCGTCCTTACCTAAACGAAACCAGGTGAAGAGTACGAAGCAGGAATCTCTTGGGGGTTACTAAATTCTTCGCCTTTGTCCATCGTCTGGAATCTGACGTTCTTCTTGAACACCAGACGATGGACGAAGTCCACGAACCCTTTAAAAGCGACGAAGCTCTTCGCGTGGCAATGTTCATGTTCCAGGAACCAAATTTCCCGCTTTAAACAGAGAGATTCTTCCAGTCAGCCAGTCACAAAGCCTTGCTGCAGTCTTTCCTCAACGTAATCCCGCACAGCTCAGCTTATTTACTGTAAATGACACGCGTTTAATTTTGTCCTTTGTATTTGCCTTTAGTGCAGCTTTCGCAGAAGACATCTCATAACACACAGAAGTAAAAGGATAACGCTTGTAATCCCTTCAGCCGCGTTCTCTGGAACTCGCAAAATGGAGGTGGGGGGTCGCATTTTGGGCGGACAGCCCTGCCACGCAAATGCCCCCATCAGCTGCCACTCGCTCGATTAACACCGGCCATATTGGCGAACAGCTGGTATTCATGCTAACTCAAAGCGCTGACCTGGCATATTTGTGGTACAATTTCCGTACTCCTGTCCCATGTCAACATTCAGTCATCTGAGCGTCGGTCCTTCAGCTGCACACTTTAATCGCTGCTTGTTTCACGACGGCATCGCACTTATTCTGAATAACGCCTCGAAACCTAAGTTGCATTTCACATGGTTTGATCGGAAGCTGGTTGAAGTTATATCCTCACGAGATCTGCTGCAAATTTACTGACATATTTTCGTACTGATTTCATTTTCGACATCAGTGGACTCGATAATTAAAACTGAGTTACTATTCTAACTTCATGGGTGTGACAAATAAAATGTTCTCGGGCTTTCATCCATGTTAAATGGTCGAAACCTGTCGACGTTTCCTTCTCTGTCCCTATCCTCGGGCAAAATATTACTACAGCGAAGAAATCGAAGCCAGTGGGGAGGAATGGGGAGGGGGTGTACGCGGAAAACGGGTATACAGCAGGTCTCAGGGTACAATAAAGAAGAGACCTGATGCAGCCGACACAGAACGAAAGTGACGTAGGAGACCACGGTCTATGAGCACGGTAGCCAACTTTCCGGTCCCAAAAAGAAGGGGAATTTTGAAGATGTCTGTCTTCTGTGTTTTTGCGGCGTGTAGTCTGGTGGTAGTTCACCGCCGTTTCAGAGGTCCCTAATCGCCCTGATGTTGGACGAAGCAAGGAACTCCGAAACGGCGGTAAACTTCTGCCAGACTACACGGCGCAACAACCCAGAAGACATCCAACTACGGACGCACCGCCGTGAAAACCTAAAATCTTACGAGGAATTATTTTGAACCAATGGACGACCATCCACCCCGTTCGATTCACAGCTACACATTCGTTTCTTACGGTAAAATTGCAAGGTGAAATCTTAAAGCCAATAACGACGCCGCCAACTTCAAAACGGCAAATCCAGGAATTCGGGTTCTACTCGTTTTGCCACTTCTTCCGACTGGCAATCGTAAAGGAAAATTCTCTGTACTTGTGCCACTCTTGGTCCATCGCAGTGCATGGCTGTGACACCACACGTGGGTTTGGAACACGGTGTCAGCTTGCGGCGCGTCTCGTCCATATTTCACAAGGGCGTCCGTTCGCTGTGCACGGCTTTGAGCCTGGGGCCCAGTCTCAAAAAAGAAACCGTCTCTGAGGATCCTCGTACGTGTGGTTATGTACCGAGGTGATATCCGTAATAATGGCGCCGAGATCTTCACTGTAATGGACAGTTTGCATTTTATAAATGCCCTGTTTCGTGTCTTCTGTGTCGCTGGTAAGGAGATAATCACAATGCAGTATCACTGTTAGTATTAATCTTCGCTGTCCTTCGCTAATATTTACGAAACAGAGAACGCCAGTAAGGTAAAACATCGATACGTCCTGCACAGCGTGAAGCCAGTAATTTTAAAATATAACAAACAATTAAAAATCTAACGTGATTATAAAGATTGCCTTCGTTAGCATTCGTAAATAAGGATGCCATTTTTACCACCGACTGAAATCCATCCATCGCTGAACGACTGTTTTATTCTTTTATTTTGGCAACTGACAGGCAAACTTCGTACTTCGGAGCATTGAATCTTAAGGAAAAAAAAAAAACACCCGCGACTCCAGACGTTTCAAGTGACCGACCGGTTCAGGGGTCTCGTGCAATGTAGCTTGAAAACGACCTAGTCTTCTCCTAACTCCATGAATATTCTTCTCTTTTTCTTGGCTAGCCTGTGGAACGCCAAAGACTTTTGGAGCCAACCCATCTACGATTTCTCTTTAGAAACTACGACAGATCCACCAGATTCTCCTACTGAAACACAAAACTGATAAAAAAGGTAGGAGAGGTGTGCACTGTACATTATACGCATGTTCCAGTGGCATATCGAATGGCTGTGATATTAAATAGTTCACTGACAGACCACCATATTTTCAGCTGAAAGGCATGGCAGACAGACAGACAGATAAATAAAAGGTGCCCAATAGGCGTTCTTCGCTAATTTTAAAGCAGAAGGAACTATTTAAAAGTTCTTTGGTTGTGTTCAATTGAGTTGTGACATAATCATGGTCAAAGGTGGGAAGTGATGAAGGGAGCTTCAGGGTCTTAGCTGTCGATGGTCCCGGAATGGCGTTATCACGGAGGATGACAAATGGTTCAGTTGGCCATTGATAGATGGCAGTACTATCTGTTTGTGTGATCTGAGGTTCTGACGGCGGTGGCAACTAGTGTTCTTTGGGTTCGTAGTCCGATTAACAGTTTTGGGTCTGTGGGTTCGCGGGACAAAGCACACCGCCATTTGCCACAGAGTCAAGATATTGCTGTACAAATGTAGCTGTAGCGCAGAACGTGGAATCGGTTCCAAAACGATTGGTCACTGACTTTGTTAAACGAATTGAAAAATGAAGAAGAAACCGCACGGGAAAGCAGAGGCAAACGTCCCGACGTTTCGACCTCTGCATTAGACGCGAGTAAGTTGTAAGAGTCTGCTGTATCCCAGGTGGTGAGAACGTCTATTGGAATCTGAACCAGCGTCGCAACAAACTATTTCTAGCCACTTCGCTCATCTGAGACCGATTATTTACATGCGAAATGGAGACCGAGCTGGGAGTTTTACTCTTGACGAAATTCCCACAGCTTTTATCATGTATTTTATATGGCCCATCTTCTCTTCCATTAGCCATTCGCCCTTTCACGCCCGCAGTCTCTGAGCTGGAATTACACGGATGAGTACCTATGAATAAAACCGCGAAAACTGCACCAAAGAACGATGTTCTCCGAATCAAGACACATATTAAAATGATGTTAGAGAATGGTGTCTGAGGGTGTGGACTAAACTGCACTGCCACAGGATAGCATCCACAGGCAAGAGGTGGTTGAGTCTCTCAAGTTCCACAAAGAATGGTTTGACCAACTGAGGAACTACAAGCTTCTGGAAAAAAAGGCCCTTTCTCCATGGAGTTAGTGACAACGGAGTTGATTTGGGACCACTGCTGTCTTTACAGAGTGAAGGTCGCTGTTGAAAAATATATGCAAAATAAAAAGTTCAAACATTATCAGTTCAGAATAAAAAGTGTCACACAGAATTGTTTTTCCACGCATGGAAATGAATGTGGACAACACACTGATCACTAGATATAATCACTATTAGGTCCATACAAAATTTAATTAAATATACCATCGAATTTCATCACTAATGTTGATTTCCCGATAAATCAACGCAACTTTCCTTCGGCGTAAGCAAACAGAATGCGTAACGCGTTTGTGTGCAGCGCTGCAACCGGCAGCGAGCGACAATATTCTGTACTTGTTTACAAAATTCCAAACATACCTCAGCGGTCACAAAAGGGAAACAGCGAAATACCAAAAAATCTGTGATACATAACTAACAGGCCTAGGGCCCACATATTTTGTACCGGACACGAAATAAAATTTATACCGTGGGCCTACCACACGTTCTGTTAATCGAATACAATGCTACGCATAAAATACAGTGAATCGTATTCACCGTGTTACAGAATAATACAGCAATACATTAATTGTGGAATAGCAGCTTAAAACAGGCCACGACGGCTTGCTTTCACAATCCTCCCACTTTAATTGTTACTCACTCTGTTAACTGATGCTGTATCAACCCTGATTTATAGAACGCGCAGGGTAAACATACGTACTTTGAGTTCCTTGTTTAACGATGCTTTTTCAACTGTAAGCTATTACGTTGCTCTGTTGTGTTCAATAATCTTAAATTGTATTAGCGTGCTTTAAGGCAACTTTTAATCCACATAAATTCTGGAGGGATTCGGAGAAACGCGGGAACTGATCGACCGGGATTAAAACAGCGGGGCTAACCAGTTAACGGTGACGTTCATTCATTAATGTGCGACCATTTTTTCATTTTCAAAAAAATGCGGAGTTGTGTTTCGCAGAAACGATGTTTGAGTGTGTTAACTGAAGAAACTCGAGTTTCACACAATTTCTTTGCTGACCTCCATACAAAGCTGCCCTCTCCTTGTTCTGTAAAGCGCCTGCACTGAGGAAGAACACGTCTTCATCTGCCAGTCCTCATTCCTCACTTCTGAAACCTCTGACGTCAGTTTCGGTAAAAGTTTTAGCAAAATCATTTTCTACCAGCTTCTGGCCCACATAATCCCTCATGAGCTAAAAATCTCCAAGTACAGAAATGGATGTAAGACAACATACTCAGCTCTTGTTTTGATACGGCAAACTATTTGGAAAACTTTTCGGTGTGATGCACGTTTTATGACACAAAATAAGAAAAACTTTGTGCTTCTCGCCTACTGCTGATTCGGCTTCTTGGGTTCTGCCATCATGAAAAAAATAATGGGCGAACTTTGTAAATCATGCGGCTACTCGTTACGCTCACTCACTTCATCTTTGTGAGGAAGAAATTTTTCTTGGGAAATTTGTTTGCAAGCATTTGCAATTTGGGTCTTATAAATGTTAAACGAACTGAACTGAATCACGACAAGCTTTTGTCACGCGTAAAAATATTCCTTAGTAACAGCTATATCTTTCTTGTACAAACAAATATTTATTGACTTACTCAGCTCAGTATTTCGCTACTGCACGGTGCCTTCAGATGTTTCAACTTATGAAAATGGTCTGAGAATTAATCGATCAACCACAGACGCTGGCTTCAAGTGTTCAGCAACACACTGTTAACATTTCAGAAATCGTTTAATAACAAGAACTCAAATTGCAAAAAAAGTATGAACTGCAGGCTCTGACCCTGCCCCCGGTCACTCCCCACCTTCTCATGTTCCCCCCCAACCCTACTTTCTTCCCATTCCTATCCATCCCCCACTTTAGGAACACTGGAATGACAATGCGGAGGAGGACAGGAGCCAAATACGCACTTGAACAAAACAGCTGACGCGTTGTGACGTGGCTTTATCAGGAAACAATTTAGGACATCTCTCTTCGGAACATGTGCTTGGTAAATCTCCTAATTTTTTTTTACATTTCTGTGGATTTCTTTGCATTATCTTCGCTGCTATTGCCAACACAGGCGGCTTACATTTCCCTGTCGTAGGAAATTACAGACACTGACCTGTCCATTCTGTGCTATATCTGCGGTCCGTGTTGACAGAAGACTTGAGGCAGCTCTGGCTGGAATGTGATCAACTACAGAACATCTGACACAAATTAAAATGCTGATGTCTCCTGTAAACGAAAGTATTATCATAGCTGTGGATTGTTTTCCGAAAAGAGTGTTTTGTTTTATTATCCGAAGGACTTTAAAATGATCACGGACGCATCCATTTTCATTAACTTTCATGACAGAAACTATTCAGGTTTTAAGTTGTTGATACACTTTTAGCAGAGTCATCTACCAATAATAACAAATTTCCAACTGTAATGGGGGGCTAAAATTTTTTGTAACGCTGTGGGCTAAGAAATGATCGGACTACATCAAAAATAATACGATGAACGTTTCAGAACGAGTATTACTGGCAATTCAAAAACATTCCAGAATCAAGAAGTCTTCAGAAACAACGATCCTTTAGTGATGCCACAGAATTCCACAGACGTTCATGGCTACTTATATCGAAACTAATCTTATTTCCATTTCAGCTTAATGATACCATATTTATCTTGTCGTAGAAGACCGCTTTATCGACGTTCCAGAGAACCAAAATAAGTCCCAAATGAACAAATAGCCGTCTGATGCCGATATTTGGAGTTCCCGCTCACGAGGCAGTGAGCAATTCTTCGATCTGACTGGTAATTTTATCGGGAGTCAGAAGAATTCGGAGCCAGAGTTCACGAGAAACAGATACAAGCTGTAATAACAGACACAACGTAGAGGTCACAGCATGGAAAGTATGTTTGAAGAGGCTCTCATTTCTTACGAGGGTCAATTGGCCAGTTGTGGTCTTTCGGGTTGGGGAGGGGGGGGCAGTCCTAAATTTGGAGCAACATTTTCGTACCAGACGTTGATCCTCACCTACAATTCCACATGACATCACAGCCCACAAGTCCACCATCGCTGTTTTCCTCCGTGCGGTCCAAAGTGTTTCGTTTCGCCTTCGAGCTGATCATTTGGAAGTTCGTCTGGAAAATGCCCTCGCGTCTTCTGAAACCCTCTTCCCCGCTCAACGTCCTTCTGACGTTTCCCTCCATCTTCTGCTTATTCATCCCGTCTCCCCCTTCTGGCAGTCTAATTTCTTTCTCTCTGCTTTTAAATCTGACGATCTTTTTTATAAATTCTACGTCTCTCCGCCGCTGTGCGTCTTGTAACCGCTATTCTTGACAGCCTTAATCTTCCCCTTTATGAAGCATTTCCCAAAATCCCACCTCACAATGCCATTCGTTATCATATCCAGGAAAGTTAAATTCCTGCAAAGCGCATTTCCGCTCTCTGAGCTGACAGCATCCCCTCTGGACCAACGGTGCTTGATCTTGCTTAATCCCGCAAAAAATTAAAATTCATGTTTCATTTTCTTCATAATAAAATTATCATGCATTAATTATTTCGTTTAAAAGACACCAAGTCTCATTGCAGATTATATAAAGAACAATTAACTGATTAAAAATCACAGTTTTTATGGAAACTAAAGTTTAATTATCGTGTTAACAATAGCCAACTATTGGGCCCCGTCCAATACAAGCGCACACTGCTGCCACTACACTAAATGCTCAGCTAATTCTCGGCGTTTCTGCTATCACATCCTTTCATTTCTTAAAAGGAGAAATGAAACAGATAAGAGTTGTTGTTGTTGTGTATAAATTATTAAATATACGATTTATCAATGCACTCTAAGCAGTAACTAGCGATATCCGTTGAAGTTCAACGGAAAACATGAAATTGTATGTTTTTCTCCGATGCACCGATAAGAAATGTTCGTTTATTTTAAAATAAAATCCTCGCAACGAGAGAATCTCTCTTTGGAAAATTACTGTTAAACGCGCTACACTTTTCGAGCAGCTCCGTGCATAATTTTTGCAACAGAGAAAGTCGAAACATTTTCCTTACGACGAACCGTTTGAGAAAAATGTGCCGGCTGATACCTGCGCCTTATTCTCGAAATGAGAGAAACTCCACAATTCTCCCTGAGTTTTCTCTCTGAGAGGAACACGTCGTCTTGATCCTCCTTTCGACTACGACGCGCCGCTGGTTGCCTACTATTCAACCTACAGGCTACGAACTGCATCGAATGAAGTTGCCTGGAAAGAATGTGGCCACGCTAAGCTTATCTGCGTTTTTATTATATTAAACACGTTTCAAAACACACGATTCATTTAGCTACATTAAAAAATATCGTGTCCTTTGTCTTTTATCAGACAATTTTTTTTTTCTGAAAAGTATTCTATTGGCCATGCATACAACATCAGAGTACGTAGCTTCTAAAAACACGTAAATTCGAATATAAATCAAAAGAATTAAGGCACGCAAAGTTTTAATACGTCACTAAAATTTATTTTACAATATTAACTTGAAAGCAACAAAAACAGGAATTTTCTTTCAATTTAAGGTGAAGCGGCAAGTCTTTGCTACGAGAAAAGGCACCCAACTTGCATAATTCGTCATCAAAAATGTAAATTCGTTCAGTATTCACCGTGAAACATACGTCCATCAGCAATTCTGTGCGCTTATCTAAATTAGTATCGGTGCAGGGTTGGCCTATAACTTGCATTTGGTTTGATTCTCTTTATGTCTGCCAAAAGCAGGTCTACCGAAGAATAATATAAAATCCAGGTACACTACACGAAAGTACAGAAATGTCCTTTCCACCTAAGCTCTGAGCACTCTGAACGTCGTCTGATAAACGCAGCGCCGCGCACAAGCTGACGTATGTCTGTGTCGAAATATTCCCTTCAAACACCTTCCTGTTTGACACGTGGTTCCGGTGTACTGATATTTGTTTTTCCTTCAATAAACGTTGCAAACAACTGACACGCAGCTTAGGAAACATTCATTATGACCTACGTAGCTCACTTCCCTAATATCTCCACAGAAGGCGACACAGTTTGAGGGAATAGTCTGTTTACATGTTTTTCTTCAGTCCCTACAACTTCAGGTTTCCACATATTTATAATTTAACACCGACGTTAACAATTACACTAGAAACGCGTCTCTGAATAAAACTAATCCGTACATAGCAGAACAAGCCCAAATGCTATCAATTTTAACAGCAACCTACCATCTTCGCCTAGGTCTTCCAAGTGCTTTTTTTCCCTTAAGATTTTGTTTGTTATGTAGCTCAGATCCTTCATGCGTGCTACACGCTCCGTCATCTCGTAATTATCCCGATTATAGGCTCTTTGGTGAAGAATATAAATTATGAATCTACTCGTGAAGTCTCCAGCATCTGTTCGTTTCTGTCAGGTAAACGATATTATTCTTCAGCATTCAACTGAGACGTGACTCACTGTAGGTTCACGCACAAGAGTAAATTACATGTGGGAACTCAGTTTCTCACGTCTGCGGGTATAGAACATCGTCATTTAGTCTCCTCGAGGATGACCGACGTTTCAGAGGTGCTTACTGCCTCCGTCATCGTCCTGATTATAAGCCAGTTATAGTTACGTATGAAGATAATATAAAAATTTTATTTTAATATTTTCGTTTCTAGATAGGAGGCGAGACAGTTATTTGAGAAAAAAATACGAAGTCTAGTTTCCTGGAAGGTACACGAGACACTGAAATGACGGGAATAATGTCCTAGGCTTCGACTGTCATGTCCCGACCCGACACAGAAGCTTGGTGACTGAACTAGCAACCGGCAGGTTGTAAGAGCACATTGATCTCCAACACCGCGCCACTTAACGACTGTATTCGGCCGACACACTACATAAATGCCTTCTACATTATCCGCTCATCGCCGTACGTTTCCATTACATTAAATCGACCTTTAAAACACATTACAAAGCCGTCGCTCGTTTGTACTCTTTGAAACACATCTTTTCACTTCACACACAACGTAAAACGTATTTCTCGTCATCGTCTCCCGAAATACGCGTGCCTTCTCTATTTCCTGCATGGTACAACGAACGTTCGACGCTTTTCATTCGTTGCTTGTGTTATCTACGTTCACACGTAGCCTCCAGTCCTTCCTTTGTTTAAGTAAACTCCGGTCTTCAAGATCACGGACGATCACTTTACCGACTCGGCTATCCGGGTCTGTTTCTTGAAGCTTTAAGTCTACTGCAGGGGCGAAAGAGAACTCATCAATAAGCGTGATTTTGGCCAATCACTGTAATGGGGGAAAAAAGCACGAACGCTCCCCGTCATCGAAACGATCCCCAGACAGTAATTAGACGAGATCGAAATCACTCTTTCAAAAGAGCTTCCATCACATCCTTTGAGCCAATTAAGTGCTCCTCCGTAAAAAGCGATTATCAGCGTCACAGATCACTCTGTGGAATCACTGTCTCGCATCGACTTCTCTGAACCACGAACTTCTGTGGCTTTATACTTCTCAGCCTGTCTGCAGGACGACGACTCAGGGTGACAGTGGCGAACGCTCCGGTATGACAAATGGCGGGCCGATAAAACTGGAGGAATATAAAATATTGTAGATGCGTCATATTGTGATTTATATAGTATTAAAATATATTACTTCTTGGGTAAGTTCACATGATTAATTTCAACTATTTATTTCGTTTTCTATATTCAATTTTCATTGATAAATTTGAAACCTTTATTTCACAGTCCATATACAAAATATTGACATCACTACGAAATACGAAAAACTACAAACATATTAGTGACCTGTGATACTACAACGAACGAAGAAACAATATAAAGGACAAGAACATCATAAGAAAATAAAGACTAAAAATCATTAAAATCAGTAAAAAATCAGTAATTCAGTGATAAGTTTAAATACATAACACCTGATGATGGCTATATATAGCCGAAACATGTAGTGTAAGTTCCACATGTAAATAGAGTACTCGATAGGGAACGTAAAATGATATTTTAATCTTTTAATAATATTATAATTTGTGATTGACGGCTAATTTTAATATATTTTAATACTGGAGGAATATAAAATAAATCGTGTGCTATGGAACACAAGAGTGGCATATGATTTTATTATTATTATCATCATCAAAATTCCTTCGCAATGGTGCAATAGTTCGGGGGATATGATAATAATGCACTGCCGCATTACCTAACTTCTAGATCAGGTTCCGCCACTGATGTGACATCAGTTGGGAGAGATCTGTTCCTGAACAAAACTTTCACCAACATTCAATAAACGGAGGATTTAAGAATTAAAACGTAAGCTTGTGTCTCCGCCTCGGATTTCATTTCCGAACATCGTCTGAGCCGGCACTTCGCGACTCTCTGCAAAATTATGGCGGGCACGGGCTTCGTGTTGTGCCCCCACTAATAACCACGCAGACATAAAAGAAATACTAAAACTGCGGGCGCAAGACGACTTTCTGTAACACGCAAAGAAGCCCCAAAACTATCCTCCGCATTGAGCGCAAAAAATCCGTCATGATTTCTCACAGAACTTCAGACTTAAAATCGTTGAACGTTGTACAAAAAGATTACGACATTTTTGGTCTTCAAGAAAAATGTCTGACGGGGTTGTAACACATTTCGACTGCACAGATGGGTTCGTCCAGAGTTTTCAGGGGTGCAGAGGGGGGGCTGGGAGCGGCTTCTCTACAGCAGTGGAGAAAAATTGTTACGAAGGGAAAGGAATGGAAGAATAACAGCGAGGGAACAGGGGGGGAGAGGCAAAGGTAATAATAATAAAAAAAAAAGGAAACAGCGAACAGAGTCCGGATGAAATTTCAATTTACATAGTTCCTCAACTCCAGTCGGTAAAGTGGCACTTCCTTCACGCTGGTTTTGAGAGACAAGAAGTAAAGTCTGAGTCCTTCTTTTTTCGCTCCGTCTTGTTGTCTCGGTGATGCATAAAGAAGACAAACTTAACAGGGAAACTCACACACAATAACATCCACAGTTTGTCTTCCTGTGCCTTACGCAAACGCCTTTCATCTCCCGCTTTATATACACATCACTAAGCAAATATTAATTCTGATTAAAGTGAGCTTTTGTTTTCTGTTGATACACGGGATTCTCTTTCAACAGGTACTTGCAAAGGATGGAAGTCTACTGAAAAGAAACTGCCAGAATTTCAGCATTATCTTTCGAAAACAGATTTTAGGGCCATGTATTTTCGAAACTTTCTAATTAAACCTCATTACCCCCATTGCGCTGTTGGGAATTACAACGTTTTATAAAAGCTGAATGCTTCAGACGAAGTCAGGTACAAGCACGCTCAAGACAAGGTCAACGGAGGCGCGCGGTGGACAGGAACACACGTCGGAAATGGACTGAAACCGGGTACTCCCGTGTTCGCGCGGCCCATGCCCTCAGACACTTACGACCAAGCGGCCAACACGACCAGCGGAGCACATACGGACTCTGCATGGGGCACAGGGAGAATGTTCAGTGTCTTCAAATATTTGATAAAGGAAAAATCCGGAAGTCTTGTAAATCGAATACTCTTAGACCACCCGATCTTTGGAAGTATCAATCAACACACCCAGGCGGTGGACAACGGCCAATGAAGGACTGACATGGTTCAGGTAGGAGGATCGTGTGAGTGAGACATCTGGGGAAGAAAAAGAACTCGAGAAACCGAAGACGGAAAACGGTCCCCGGACCGACAGACAAACTGCAAAGACACGTCATCACATTCAGTTCATAACTGAGTAAGGCCTGGACGACCAGGGTTTGGTTCCCGGGATTACGGGGCAGAGAAGTCCACACCGGCTCTGAGTCACCCAGTCTCCTCTCCGAACATAAAGTGTCCTGGGTTTGATGCTGAAGTTGTGAAAGCTTTGGAGCTTCCGTCCGCGCGTCACAACGATTTCTGTCAGTTCCTGCGGGTCGCCTTTGTTGCAGGCGCAGAATAGGCTACGCGCAACCCTGTATTCACAGAATGGAGGCGGTGCACGTCATTCAAGGCGCAGGCACTTAGGCCAAGGGGGCAGATTGGCAGAGGCACAAACGCGGACTATCGCCCATTCCTCTTCGTTACGAAATTCATGGAGACCTGAATCATTAACATGTCATAAATGTTAATTGCCTCATTTCAAGATTGTCATATAATAGCCGCATTTATTTTTCGATGTTGTATAATAGAAAGGATATTCCCATCTGCTAACAGGTAGGTCGCTGGGCAGTTGTTGACAGCTTGCATTTCAGTCTCTGTACGAGGCAGGTTAAATGTCATTCGCTATGTGGTTCATTGTTTATTTAACGACGCTGTCAGTAGCTCAAACTGTGTAGTATAGCGTATAATAATGGGATGATTAATGAACAGTGAATGTGAACCGTGGTCTGATTTCTGGTAGCAACCATCCCGGCTAACGAGCCTGGAGGAGTTAACGAAACTACGAAGGATTTCAACCAGGACAACGCGTCTTCTGACCGAGATCTGATTTCGAGACCCCCTGGACACAAAGCTAGCCAATATTATATTACACTGGGTAGCTTACTTCTTGCCTTCTGTGCACCAGTGGACGAAGCCAGCATCAGCGTAAAGCACGTTGGCGATTGTTATAATTATTATTGTTATTGAGAGTGTTTCTGCAAACTTACAATCAATACTGGCAGCCTGACTGAGATGAAAGCACGAAACAGGTATTATTAATTAAATCCTTTTAATTCCCATATTACGAAAATACTTATTCCAAGAAAGAAAATCCGTAGAGCAGATACTTTACTTCGGATTTAAATATTAGTAAAATAATTTACATCGAAATTTTCGTTGATAGATGCAAAATAGATAACAAAGTTCTGCCAACCAAAAATTCCTGTCTGCTTGCAACCAGATTCGAAATGAATATGACGTAAAGGCATTCTGGAAACTACGACAAATCGTCACCTGCTCATCAACCAAGGCAGTCCTTTGCCCTGCCAGTGAACAGGCGCCAGCGCATTTGATTTGCAAGACACTTTGCTCATCCCAACATTTCCGACGTCAACAGCATCCATTCATTATCCATCTCAACAAAATTTATGTTTTGTGGTATAAGAAGAAAAGAGCGGCAGATGTTCCCAAGGCGTTGCAAGATGACTGAGACAGCATCTAAGGGCCAACGGAGCTGGCCACAGACAACATGATTCTGCATTCCGATGATGACTGTCTTCTGGGTTGCAGCGCCGTGTAGTATGGTAGAAGTTTACCAACGTTTCAGAGGTGCTTCCTACCTCCATCATCAGGGCGATTAACCTCTAAAACGTAGGTAAACTTTAACCAGGCTACACGGCGCTGCAACCCAGAAGACAACCATCACAGGTCTCACCGGCCTAAAATCTAAGATCTTACCTGTACTCCGAATAAAAAGGAGAAAAAATTGAATATTGTAATAGAATTTACATTTTATGGTTTGCTGAAGACCTTGACACAAATGCTGAAGAGAAACGGGTCTAGTTATTCATTTATAATAATATTATTAAATTTGGCAGAATTCAAAAGGCTACTCTTAAACAGCGCCTTTATTCAGACAACATAAAGACGATGAAACGGAAATTGCCTCATTTTTAAGCCGCTGTCATAGAATGAGATGAATTTATATAAACCGACAGCGAAGACCAACCAAATGTACACAGAAATAAGAATGTTAATTAGCCGAAGACGGATTGAACGCGACATGAAAGCCGTTCATCTTCCTTAATGAAATCAAAGGAATCCTTGAATGAGTTCGTGGAATTTACGAACATCAGCAGAAGCAGAAGCAGAATAAGAAGAAGTGTGACGTCATTTGGCTACAGTAAGTCATTACTTCTTCAAAGACGAGAGACACGTCGAACTCTCATTCAGACCACCAGTTAACCGTAGTTCGTCGTAACGTCTGTGAAACAGGCAGCAACATGGCGGTCTAAAGCGTTTGTTCACGAAGATCGGGTTTGAAAACGAAGATTAAGTTTTGTATGACTGACAGCTTAAGTAGACATTCTGCTGTTTGACTTCTAATTATGCCGTGTAATCAAATTACCTTTATGTTCTAACCTAACCTTCACTCAAATTACCTCGTATGTTTCAGGGGAAAGGTTAACCGAGAACAGATTTTTTTCCCAGAAATAATACAACTTACACTGTTAATCCGTCAAAATAATGTTCATCTTTGTTATTACACTGCAAAACAAAAATAGAATGACATCAATCACTTTCAACTACACGCGAGGAACCGGACGTAAATTTTAAGGGCAGTTGTCTTGAACAGCTACAAGTCTATTAAGTCACACGTTACGGATAACGTTGATTATAAGACTGCCTGGATATAATTTTGGGATTAGCCAGTGATCACAGCCTGATATAATCTCATATGCTCAACGTTTCGGGAATTTCAACTTCTCACAACTTTTAAGTAATTAAATGCTTGCCTACATTGGAGCATTTCCATTAACTCTTATTCTGATATGAGTGGCACCGGTTGAACACAAAAGCGGGTCTTCTTAAATATTATGATAATATTAAAAACGAACTGGCTACGATAAGAAGTCCGTCGGGAGGCCTACAATGACGTGACAGGGATAGGACAAACACCTGAAACGTTTTGTAGGCAGAAGTGGGCATTGTGCAACATAACTTCTGTAGACGACTGTCTTCTGGGTAGTAAGGACCTCCGAAACGTCGGTAAACTTCTACAAATATTAGAGAATGATTTTTTTAATTCTGAAAGTCTTAACTGTGGAGCAAGGAATCGAGACACGTGAGATCCTTGTTGATTGCGTGTTTAATTTTTAACTTGCAACAATATCATTCAACGGTTCAGATATTTGTTACAGAGTTCAAAGAGTCGATATTCCATAGCTTCGTTTGTTATATTGCAGATGCTTATACGTGAATTGTTGAATAATTGAAGGCTATAAGGACAATTAGCAGTGAGTACAAAGACTTAATTAACTTTGTGTCATCATGTATGGATACAGAACTGTAACATTACAACAAAATATCCATTAGGATTGGAAAATGAATTAACAAATCCTAGCCTCGTATTAAGTTAATTGTGTAATCAGAGAAAGAAGACATTGTTGAGGGGGGGTGGAATAATTGTTTGAAATTACAGTTAATAATTAATTAATTTACGTATTAAGGATTATTGTAATTTCATAAAGTATTATGCGATGAGACACAGAGAATGAAAATGTTGCTTAATAGCAAATCGAGTGTTAAATCCGCATTAGAAAGCTGGTGTGAACCATTTTACTAGCCAAAATACTGAATCCAGTAATAACTCAAAATTGAATCCGGAATGAATTTAAGAACGGACTGAATTCGGCTAAAGTGTCAATTAATAATAACATTCAGCCTCTCTTTCTGTCGAAAAACTTCAGCGATAAGATTTGCAAATTTATAATGTTGCCTGTCGTTCTGCAAGGTTCCCTCCACAATGAACCCATTTTCACAATTTCATAAATATCTGGACTTTCATCTGCATTCGTCCTTATTTTGCGACAGGAACACTTTCTCCATACCACAGACAGGAAACGCAAATTTAATAAAGGCCCGTGTTATCAAAATAACAACCGAATAGTTCGTTCCGCCGGTCTGCGGTCTGCCGACCTCTGGGGGGCAGTGCATGTATGTCTCTGAGGTCTGAGGCCTCCACGGTCTTCCGGTTCGTGACTCAGTCTCTTCAACCGTGAACACATTCGTATTAAATGGCGGCAACAACACCTTTGTACGCGAAGGAACATACGAAACTCGTAGGAGGCACTGCGTACAGAAGAACTCTAGCTGGCATTAGACAAAAATTGTTTTCACTGTTTTGAACGCCACGAACTGAAAGAAATGTGCAAAATTCACGCTGTCCGCTCATTACAATTTTGTAGCTCACAGATTTTTGTTGTCCTTTCGCGGTGCATAATGACGTTCAGATCTTTACGGGAGTTTATATTTCTTTGCGATTGCAGGTGTTTGAGAATCGGGTGTTGAGGAGGATATTTGGGCCTAAGAGGGAAGACGATGGGGCGTGGAGAAAACTGCACAATGACGAGCTTAAAAATCTGTACTGCTCCCCCAGTATTGTGAGGGTGATTAAGTCGAGAAGAATGAGATTGGCTGGGCATGTAGCGCGCATGGATGGGACAAGAGGTGTGCACCGGGTACTGGTTGGGAAGCCTGAAGGGAAGAGACCTCTGGGGAGACCTAGACGTAGATGGGAGGATAATGTCAGGCGGGATCTATGGGAGATAGGAGTTGAAGGAGACTGGATTTTGTTGGCCCAGGACAGGGTCCAGTGGAGGGCTTTGGTTAATTCGGTGATGAACCTTTGGGTTTCATAAGTCATCTGGTTGGTTGGGTCCACTATTTGGGAAGCCTGAGGGGAAGAGACCTCTGGGAAGACCTAGACGTAGATGGGAGGATAATCTCAGGCGGGATCTATGGGAGATAGAAGTTGAAGGCGACTGGATTTTGTTGGCCCAGGACAGGGTCCGGTGGAGGGCTTTGGTTAGTTCGGTGATGAACCTTCGGGTTCGGTAAGCCATCTAGTTAGTTAGTTAGTTGGAAAATGTCATCGTTAATCATTATCTCCCGCAAAGCTTATAGTTTTAGACGGAGGTTATGCTGAGGTCAGAAAAGGGCCTAATCTTCGAATGAGGTTCCAATCCGAATCCTAGAACACGGGGAAAGAACAAATCCCAAAAACGCCAATAGCAGGCCTAGAATGTCATCGCCAGAATCTTGGAGAACTGAAATGAACCGTTCAATTTCCTGAAGTTTTATTATGAAACCTACGAGACGGGTTCGTCACAAATGCGATGATCCAGTGACTAGCTCAGTTGTACCAAATCTTCGTATTGAATTCTCCGGGTTTACGTACCGGCTGAGGGACTGAAGCCTTCGACTGTTTTTCTCATGTTTCGCCAGGTAAGATCCATAAAAGATTCTTATAATAGGCCACAAAACCCCTTATCTACGTATTTATCCTATTTGTATTCATCATTTAAAATAATCCGTGGTGTGACTGGTTTTACTTAAGCGGCTGAAAGTGAACTCAAATATGCTAATAATTAATTTACGATGGAACAATATTTGGCCTGCTCTATAATTGCGCCGAAGACATACAAAGCATCTCTGACGAATCCATACTCATACTTTAATTTCTAAGCAATTTTGAGTCTTCTCACAGGGAATTCCCTCATCAGATGAAAACTGCCTAGTGGTCCAGGTGTGTGGAATGATTTACTTTGTTTGCAGGCTGTTAGCTACACAAAGGAAACATATTGGTGTAATGCATAAAGCGATCTACTTGATCATATAACGATGTGGTGAGTAATAAATATTACGCGAAACGTCACATCCTTCACAATCTGAATTTAACGACAGGCTTTAGGAAGATGGCTTATTGTTTGTTTCTTGCCGTTCGCTAAGTTTCATCTTCTAAGTCTTCCTGCCATAAAAACATCGTTTAGAAGTTTATTTAAGAATAATCGGTACAATATGCACACATTCATTAGAATTAAGTTATAATTTCTTAATTAAGTACGCTTGATTTAGGACGAAGAATGGGCACTTTGAGTGCGTTAATTATGTTTGCACGACGGTAAGCGGATGAACAGGCGTAGAATAATTCGTGGTATTTTCTTGTATTGTTTACTTTCTTCCGTGCTACAAAGCCACAGCGCCGTGAAAAGGACTTCCTGGTTTCAGAGATAGAAAAAGACCTCGTAAAACGGCTATCCTGGTATATTAGGAGCCCACCGTAATCCACTCCTCCAACAAAGAGAGGAAATTGGAAACATATGAGGAGCGGTAAGTCATCGCGCACAAAAGGCTAATGACAAGCCCCGTCCATCGATACGAATTAGAACCAGAGAGAATCATAATGCAGTATCCATCGATTTAGCTTACTGTTAAGCCCGGAAGCGCGGAACAAGGCATAAACTAATTTACAGGACTCAGCAGAACCGGCTGAGGTACGGTCGTCGTAACTGTACGGCGGGCCTTCGACACGAGGAGGATTAGGGGCTCGGACACGGGTAAGTGGTCAACGAAAGAAGTAATTAATAAGCCCGCCCGCAAAGACGTGGAGGGGGGGGGTTGGAGGTATGGTTCCATGTATTCTTAACCTCGTCACAGGTACTACATGCGTTTATTCGGCATTGTCTCAAGAAACATTTATGGATTAAGGTTTAAATGCGTCATGTTTGTGTTTTATAAACAAAATGTATAATTTAATTCAGGTCTATACACAAACTTTATTTACAGATGTTAAAATTTAAAATTTGCGCTATTCATCGTTACAACGATGTTACAATACTGCGCCTTCATTTACTACATGTTTCGATGCGAAGCATCATCTTCAGACAGTCAACCTGCTCAGACGTAGATACACCGTACATCACGATTCATGGTATGTTATTGTGTTCTTACTTTTACAAATATAGAACAATATTCCAAACTTATTTACATATAAATAAATAACTCATATGTTTATTAATTTTATTCACAGAATAATGAAAAACAAACATAAGATACATAAAATAAGATCAACAGAGCACATACTATAATAATGTACAAAACGGATGAAAGACTTGCATTGTAATATAAAGTAGTTTTAAAGGAAAAACCTGAAGATGATGCTTCGCATCGAAACATGTAGTAAATGAAGGCGCAGTATTGTAACATCGTTGTAACGATGAATAGCGCAAATTTTAAATTTTAACATCTGTAAATAAAGTTTGTGTATAGACCTGAATTAAATTATACATTTTATTTATGGATTAATCAGTTTTCGAAGGAGAATCGAAGGGGAAAATCAAAATTCCTAACCACTGTCCTGTGTTGCCCGAAGAATTAATGCCATTAGACTGGGAGGAAGGGACGAACTGGGTTGACGAAACAGCCCACGCCTCGCTATTCTATCGCGACTCAGAGCGAACGCTCACGAAACTGCAGTAAATTTTGGTGGAGGTTCTCAACGTTCCTTGTCAGACATCTCTTCGCAGCTTTTACGATTTTTTTCGTACGTAGCCTTATCAAAGTGTTATGGACGTCTGCGCTTTCGAGAATGAACGAACTTTACAAGCTGTAATACTCCTGCACTAGATGTGGATTTCAACCACAGCGCCTTAAAACTCTCTTCTCGAAGGCGAAGCAACACGTGGAATTTGACAAGACGTGACGTTTCCATTATCAAAATAAGAACTTCGACGGTACAAAAGTCGTTTTAATTCATCTGACACTCGATAAAAGGAAGACCTTTCTTCGGAAGTCATGTTTAAAAAAATTTAATTGATTAACTCAGCTCTGACAAAGAGAAGTCTTAAGTTTTCATCGGAAGCTGCTGTTGACTTCATGCGACTCACACGAGAGAAAATTATGCAAATAACTGCACAATTAAATGAAAACAGTAGATGTTAATCCTTCATTGTGAATATTCCCGAAATTTGAGTTTTAATAAAATAGGTCGTCGACACGTATCGATTCTGGCTAAAATCGGACAACAATAATCAGCACTTCGCATGCTTTGCTTGAGGGCACATATGACTGAATGGGCTAAACACGAGTTGCCTTGATTACCATGGTTACTATCGTTATCACAACTAAAAGTCAAAGGTCGAATCCTCTCGAACGCTCCAGAACTGTTACGCTGTGCGAAGGCAACATTCCTAACTTGTTTAATGACGGTGTTACATGTTCAATTCCATCAATATTAAGTCTTATACGAAGTACAGTATTGCACATATTTGCGGTATAGTTTATTGGCAAAATAATTATTTATAAATGGGGCATATTCCAGTCGAACGGCATAAGACTGCAATCGAAGGTGGGGAATGAACCGATGACCTTCTGAATGACTGGCCAATACGCAATTGTACAGTGGTCAGGAAACTAAACTCCGTAAAATCTGAATTCGTTAATTTTTCCAAGAAATAGTTTCTGCTGGAGAAACAGAACACGATTAAACGCGGAAGCCTCCACTCAGGTGTCGCTCTTCTACACTAATTCCATGCGGCAGAGACGTTCTTAAGAAGCAGCTAACCAAACATTTCCCTTATTTTATGAAACCCGCAGTTTCAATACCGTGTTCACAAGAGAGCGCCACCGGTCCCTATTTTCAGCCACATAAATTTAACCCAGAATTACAAACCCTATTTCCTCAAACACATCTTCAAATTATTATCCCTTCTACGCCCAGGTCTTCAGGGTTATCTCTTTCTTCCAAGTTCTCCAACCAAAATTTTATAAGCACTGTCAGCCTCGCCCATCTTCTCCTTCTTGGTTCGATTATCCTAATAATAATTAGCGAAGATCAAAATCTATGATGTTCTTCAATTATGGAATCGTCCTTTTACTATACAACTTACAATTTAAAATATTCCCCAAAAACCCGCTCCTCCCCGCTGACCAATTACGTGTTTCCTTTTTTAGGGGGGGGGGGCTAGGGTTCTACTCAATTAATACCTTCAATCGAGCAAAATAATATAAATCTCATTAAATTTATATTACAAGATTAACTAAACACGAAAACTTCACACAATCGAACAACGACCATTAGGGAAACATTTTCCACAAAAATATGAAGTAAATCCTTATTCATAAAAAACACGCCTGATTCATATCTGTCCAACAATTCCAACAACGTGTGAACTGAAGGGGAGATACCTGACGACGGGCAAAGCAGCCCCGAAACATGTAATGTTACATTAAGGACACAAGGAAAGAACACTTGCGTTTTGTGTAAAGGCAACGCCAAACACTTGAATCCACGGTTTACGTGTGACGTCTTCAATTGACTGCTTCCTCTTTGTCAAGTTGGCCGTCGCGTACGAAATCTGAAATTCCGGACCAGAACGTGCCTGAGGAGGACACAGAGTCCCTTTCCAGTACTAATCACTCCGAACTTCCACTACGCCGGAGAGATGAAAAATCTTGATTCAGCATTGAACATCTGCGGTGATCCTGAAGTTTAATGAACCGCGAACATGTATGGAAAAACTTCCGTCCTGATGCAAACGATAAGAGAACTTCTGGAATCAGGAGTTTTAAGTTAAGAGCACGAACGCAAAAGAACGAAGATTCGTCATAAACGAGAGTAGACAGCAAATGTTAAACAAGCAAGTGACTGCCTAATTAAACTAAATACATGGAGCAAAGATCTTCGTGAAGAGAAACCGACAGTCGCCCAACTAGCGAAGAAATCCTCCTCAGCCTCTCATGGAACGGAAAGCTCATTACAGTGTCGACATGAATCTGGCGCCGTTCCCTACATTAAACCAAGATACATCCCTCACCCCATTTTAATATTATCTTCCCATTTACACGTAGGCCTGAATAGTCGTCGTCGTCGGGCACCTCAGTCAGTATACTGAGTCACTACGGACTGGCCGACCGAGGTTCGATCCCCGACGGGACAGAGGATTTTTCTTCTAGCCTCTGCGTCCAGACTGGCTGTAGGGACCTCTAAGCCTCCTGCACAATGGGTCCGGAGGTGATTTCTGTCTGGTTTTCCGCGTTGTGTTCGCTGTTATAAGCCGTTTAGAAAAGCAAACAACGATAGGCACTGGTAACCTGATTACTTCTCCGCGCCTGAGCAAACATTCAGACGAAGGGGTGGGGCTTCAGCAAGGAAGGCAGAGGTAACTGAGATGTCCAGAACGACGAGCAGGGCACGCATATAATCTCATCCTCGCCCCCACCCCGGAGTTCCCATTAATCTCGAGACCTTGCTCCCTCGCCTTGCCAGCGCGAAATTCCCTGCACCTGTCTCAGACCGGCCGGTAATAAAGGGAGCTGCCACGCTGCTCACGTTCTCGTGACCCCCAGGAAGAGCTGCAGCCACGCACGACACCGCAACCGAGAAGTTAACTGCAAACCACAAATCCGAAAGAAACATAAGATGAAATTTCGTCAACCAAGCATAAGGACGAAAGTGGACGAGCGTCAGTGAAAGTCGGAATTAACCCAGAAGCATCTGATTTACGTTGAGTTGAGTAGCCTCCGTGCTTCAAACTTCCTTGATAAATGGGACCCCCACTTTTATGCAACGAAAGCCACAATCTTGTTGGTAAAAGCCTGTCATTAAACGTGAATCCGCTCCTCACCATCGTACGACATTTCTCCAGGATCCATTTCAACATTTTCGCCTATTCCCTCCAATCTAGGTCACGGTCTCTCAACTGGAACGTCCCCCTTCACGATCTCCGAATTGCATTAATGTGCATCGAATAGCAGACGTAACACGTTCTGTAAGCACGCAATTTCATCTCTTTATCTTATTAAGCCGCGAAATTCTCAGATAACGGATTGTATTTCTGTAGTAGGTACAGAATACGACAATCGACAAATCTTGCAACTGATTCCACTGTTCTGTACTCAGAGCCTGTGTACCAGTTTCATAGTCGACCTCAGCTAGTGTTGGGGTCTTACGAGAACGGCAATGAAGGCGATAAACTTCATTATTATATGAAATTGATTGTAGTATCACAAGAAAGATTCTGCAAATGTGATTAGTTAGTTAATTACAATTAAATGAGTTCACTCAGAAACAAAGAAGCATCTGTACCTTAGGGACGAAACACTTGCAAGAAGAATTCGTGACGTTACATAACTTACACCCTCGGGACTCCATTTGCACACAGTCGCGTGTGAAATTGCTGCACTGGGGCGGACTGCCCTTTTCATTCAATCAGAAATTCAACCATACGTGAGTATAGTCTATTAGCTTGCTCACACTCTTCTATTACACCAAGTTCTGATACGTCTGATGTTTTGAATGAAAGAATCTTAAAATAAAATGTAGAATTTGAAATATATTTTTAAATACAGTCATATACGCAAATCTGTGTCCCATTTCGTATATAAATATTTCTGACTTGATTGAAGGCAAGACTAATAATAATACTTTGAGTAACTAAAATTTTCTTCCGTCGTCCTAACGCAGTCTATGACTCGGATATCCGCAACAAAATACGACTGTGAAGGGAGAACATAGACGTATCTACATAAAATCACGTACGTAATGTTATCTTATATTAAATTTATAAAATCGGTCTCAGTGGGAGTCTTTGAGGTTATATTTGGAAAATTTAAAATAGCTAGTATTTGTACTAGTGAAAATTATACATTGGAAATTTATAATTAAGCTTTAATAATTGTTCTGTGTATTAAGCATCTGAAAAATTTTGGCGTCGTGATTTATTCCTAGAACTTATTTCCCTCATTCTTACAGCCATTCAGAATCTATTCAGAGCATTTCATTTTTGCCTTGTCTGTATTTATTTTGATCCAGGGCTCAGTTTAATTTTGAAGGTGGCTGATATCGACTCACAATAGTGTTGAGTGACTTAATTTGGGATAAGGGATGTCGAATCTTCTGGTTACGGGATTACAAATGAAGATGTAAGCCTGTAACATTTTAATCATCTGCTGTTATTCTTGCGTTGGTTGCAGATAAAACACAATGGCCTATTTACAGAAGGCAGCTCAGACAGTAGATCGATTTAGAGTAAACGTTTGAGCAGAATGTCAGAATTACCTCATTTCTGTCTTCTGCCGAGGGACTACATTTTGCATCAAGAACAAAGGACAATTGAGATCTGACTAAGGAAATTTAAAATCAGACTGGCATCAAGATAAAGCAGGCCACGTTCAATCAGCGCGACCCATGAACGCCTGTTATTTGGTGAAGTGATGTGATTCGATTACTGGAAGGAAATCTTTCAGATCCTATTGATATATCCACTACTTCGGAAAGAAATTGGAGTCAATGCTCAAGTTCCTCCTTTATCTTCGATGTCTTCCACTGCTCTGCATGAAGTTCCAGCGAGAACCCATCAGGCAAGATATTGGGAAACAGCGCACGAATCGAGCAGAGGACGAGGCTTGGTGAGAGGGTTCATTTTGAATATTCAGCTAAGAGCGATTTGGTCCTTCTCTTTGTGATCCGAATCTTCCGGTAGAGATTTCTGAATTCAAAGAGAACGAAGCCCTCCTTATCTTACGAGTGACAAGGCTCTATTTTATCCATTTTCTTCTGCTCTTGTCAATACGCATTGAAGTCTGCACACTGCTCGCTGGCTGATGGCGTCCCTGAACACCTTTCATGGTTTCCCCTCCACATTAAAATATAAAGCACTATTAACTGGTGTTCTGTGTGGGTATGAAACTGACTCGCTCGCCTTGAACAGAAACTCTGTTTGACGGCGTATGAGAGGAGATTGCTGACGACAATTTCTGGACCGAAGTAAGAGGAAGACGGAAGAATGTTTCCCAATCTATACCTTTTACCTAATACTTATACTGAAACAGAGCGAGTGCAAGGTTGGCGTAGTACACTTCTGGCATGGGAGACATTAATATAATATAATATAATATATTTGGTTTAGACTATATACAGAGATCTGTGGCCGCCTAACACCAGGTTTTCACGGCCACAGTCCTTACATACGTAGCACTATTAGCACTACTGCTTACTACAACTATTCACTAATGCTACTCTACATGACTATTCCTTAATCCCTAATACTATTTACATAACTCTTCCGTATTGTTCTCGTGCCTTCTACCCCAGTGGCAGTTCTAAATTCCTAATTTTGACCTGTCTTTTACATCTTACTTTGTACAGTAATTTCCCTACATCCCTGACCTCCGTGTCATTCGCAGTGCTTAAAATTTTCTTGAAGGCCAACTCTTCGCCAACGGTGAACCACTTGTTCCTCAGGAGCTGTTCCCTCCACCTCCCGGTTTCCGTACACTTTAATAGTATGTGAATCTCGCTTTCTGTCGCCCCACATAAAGGGCATATTTTCCCATCCATGCCCCCCCTCATCCCTCTCAGCTTCCAAATACCCGCTCTGAACCATGCCCATCCCTCTCTCTCCACCCTCGTACAGCAACCAATGTAGCCCTGTCTACCCCACCCTGATTTCATCTCCCCGTACAACGCCAGAGATCTCTTTTCTCTAATTTTAGCAAAAACGTTCTGTCGTTCTATGGCGTTGCACCTTTCCTTTAAAATTTCCCACGTCCTGCCCACACTTCTTCCTTGCGGATCCTGCCAAATATACCCCAACCCTAATTTATCTAATTCCTCTTTTACCCCCTTAGCCCATCCCTCAATTTTCAAGTTCAGTACCTGCCAGTCGTAGCATCTCCTTACTAAATCATCCCTGTCCATTTGCAAAATCCTTAACCAAAATTTTGTGACCAACCCTAAAACCTTGCTCCTCCTGCTGTCTCTCCCCAGTTCCACTTCGGCTACCCCATTTGCTCCGACCCTTGGTATCCCTAGGACCTTCTTACAAAATCTCCCGTGGATTACATCAACTTCTTTCCATCCCTCCTCTAATCCCCATATTTCCGCCCCATACATCATTCTCGATTCACATACCATCTCGTATACATTTTCTAAAATATTTATCCTCATATGTGGCATTCTGGCTAAGCACTTATCTATCGCCACTAAGGCCTGCTTCCCTTTCGCCACTACTTTAGCCTTTTGTTTAGCCCACCCTCCTGTGCTTTCCAGGGTCACACCCAGGTAGCATATTTCCTTCACTGTTTCTATTATTTTGCCATTCATAAACCACCTCTCATCCTTTCTCAATTTTCCCTCCCCTCTTGCATACCAACACTTTCGTCTTCTCCAAGTTGCATTTCAAGTTCCATTCCTTGCAGTACTTCGCCACTTGGTTGATTCCCTTCTGCAAGCCGTTCACCGTAAACGACCCAAATGCTAAATCATCCGCAAACAACAACCCCGGAATTGATTCATCCCCTATCACAGGCGCGTGTATGTTTCCTTCCTGGATATAGTCGATAACATCATCAATAAAAATGTTAAACAGATAGGGGCTCAGACTGCACCCTTGCCTAACACCTCTACTTTGTTCAACCAGGTCCGTCACTTCGTTTTCTCCACACTTCACACAAAATTTGGTTCCCTCATACATTCTCTTGATACATTCAACCATTCCTCCACTCACTCCCTTCCGTCTCATTTTAAACCATAAGGCCTTCCTATCAATCGCGTCAAAGGCTTTTTCCAGGTCCACCAAACACCAGTATATACGGCCTCTTTTAACGCTTAGATACCTGTCAATTGCGGTTTTGATAATAAAGATATTATCTGTGGTTCTTTTCCCTTTTACGAATCCCGCTTGGTACCTTGACAGGATCTTATTACCTACTAGCCAGTCTCTCAGCCTACCAGCCAAGGCGCTAGAAAATATCTTGCTTATCACCGTCAGAAGCGAAATGCCTCTGTAACTATTAGGCTCATTCTTCTTACCCTTCCCTTTGTAAATTGGACTGATAACTGCAACTCCCCACTCTGCTGGAAAATCTTTCCCCTTCTTAATTTTATTAAACAAATTTGTTAAAGTTTCAGTTCCTCCTTCCACGGTGCAAAACATTTTCCACATCTCGACTGGTATCCCATCGACGCCAGTGTCTTTCCCATTTTTCATTTTTGATATACTTTGCCTAATTTCTTCTGCCGTAAAGTCCCTACCCAGTTCCTCTATGTATTGGGAGCCCAGCAATTGCGTTGGGTAAACCAATCGTCCTTCAGCTGCCCTAGCGAACAGATCATGGAAGTGGTTCACCCACGCAGTTGGATTTACCTCATTCCTAAAAACTTTTTTCGCATGGGAGACATAAGAAATGCGTGTAAAATATGAGTTGAAAACATAAAAGTAAGACATAACTTGGGAGATCTAAGCCATGATGGAAGGATATTAAAAAAAGGATCTTGAAGAACAGGGCGTTTTTTGATACAGACGTTTATCACAAGAAACGAGACCTTTTAAACAATATATTTAAATTCTGAATTTTGTACAAAGCGGGAAAGTTATTAACCAGATGAAAGACTATCAGTTTATGAAGAAGGGCTCCCATCTTATTCTTTTTGGTTTGATAACTCAGTGTTAATAAGGTTAGGTTCCAGAGCCAAATTACCAAGCTCTGAATTCCACACTTTCATTTGTTTTGTTGTTTGCTAGTTCCTTCCCGTCTTAGATCCAAATATTTTCGAGATCAGGCTATTTCGAAACATCTTGAATCCGTGCTTTCGTCAGCTTTACCTGCACGAAATCTCAAGCGTTGCTGCGGACGAAACAAACTCCGTGGAGCTGAGTCCTTCTCGAAATCCGAATGGTCGCTCAGCTAGCCAGGAAATTCTTCCAATTGTTTTTGAACTACGAACGTTTACTTATTACCGTGTTCACAAGAGCCAGCCACCGGCTCCTGTTTTGAGTCAGATGAATCTAGCCGACATCCTCACACCATATTTACTGAGACCGATCTTAATATTTCAAATTTTTACCTTTCGGTTCTGGATTTGGATACATTTCGGCAACCATCAATAGAGCACGGCGACCGGCGCGATGCAACGGACACAGACAGCGCCGATCTGTCGCTTCAGCGTTATTAAAATGAACAAAAAAAAAAATCTTGCTCCACGTAGTCGGAAATTATGACTCGATTAAACGCATCATGTTTCGAGAGGCCTCTGCAATATTCTGGCAGTGCCCGTAGGCCGGATGAACTGACGCAGAAACTGTTTCTACGCTAAAAGCTAAGCGTCGTCTGTCACATCCTGCGGAACGCGCTCTCAAAAGCCTTATTTAACGTGCATTCCGTCATCGGAATTACAAACACTTTGAAATCCCTCCATAATGACATCAAAGAACCACTTACATTACAACAGACGTAAGAGCAGGAGAGGCGAGGTACAGGAAGCGATCTTCAGCACTAAATTCAGGTAATGTGGCCTTATTTGGACGTCACCAGATGGCCAATGGCCACAGTTTAACTTCATGTCTTAACCGGTATGTTGTGAAATACATGCAATGAGACTCTCTGTGCAATTTAAATGACACTGTTAAATGGTCTAAGAAACAAAGTTAAAGGGGCTCGGGAGGGGGGATACCAATGGCAGCTTCAGAGTCCTTGCGAATTGTGTTTAAATGCTAGAACCACAAGCCTGAGTGCGCAGAAGTTACCACTAAGTTTCAAATGTCGTGGGTGCAGGGAACATAAGTTCTGGTAACAGGTGTAAAATAAATATGGCGCCAGTCTGTCCACCCCCAACTCACCCTGGGGCAGTTACTTTGGCCCTACAATGCGCATGACAGACTTCAAAATATACCCACGCCTCTTTGAGTGACAATCTTTTAAGGTCAATTGTACCGACACATTTGCTTAATAACCTCAAATACGTCTTATTTTAAGATAGATCCGCAGTGAAACATGTTTAAGAGATATATATATAATGCCAAAAGGTATTTCAAAACAAAACATTTTTTTCTAAGATTCGTTATTTTGAAATTATCGAAGATATTTTATTTTTGTAAATAGAACTCTACAGAATTTGTGTGCGAGGATTAAAATGAAATTCGAGAAGAGCTCAATTTGCCTATCACTTTCATTCCGATAAACCTCTAGTAAGACGTCTCCTTTTAGAGCACTATTTTGTGAACTAGAAATTGGGAAGCACTTTCAAAAGTTCTGTTAAAATAATGTCTTGTATTTTTGTTGCCAAGTCTTGACAAAGAAGTTTTACTAAGCACCTCCCACACCCAAAAAGATTTAGGGACCCTATTCAAGTGTTGAGCATAAAATAGAATCCACCGGATTGCGATTTGTGTAAACCCAAGCCACGAATTCAATCCCTGTTCCTTGAGCCATATTGGAGATAAAACACGCGAACCGACACGTCCTGTTCATTGCCTTGAGCAGTTCTTGTGAATAACACGTGTCTGCTGATGCAAATGATTTTGAAATATAAAAACCACAAATTCTCACGTGCTTTCCAATTATAACAGAAGGAAGGCACACAGACATAAAACCCATTATCAACGTACAGTAGCGCGTAATAAAAATTACCAAATCAACAATTCACCTCATAAAATATTCAACATTCACAATGTCTGGTTCAGATACACAAACCTCTCAGTCAACAAAACCACATCGTTGACACCTCAAAATTGTGAATGTGTCACCTCTAATAATGGTCCGGGAGGGCCGGAACTCGTTTGGCTAGATGAATACACGCCTAAAAGAGCAGGTAAAAGTTGCTGATTTGGTAATTGTTGCTGTTATCACTGACAGATCGCGCCTCGAAATCCTGTGGCAAAAACTGAAAACTTTCTTTTAAAGTGTCCACTTTGCAATTCAAAGCTTCTTGTCTCTGAAATGTAAGGATTAATTAGCGCACGCAAACAGAAATCAACACGTGTACATGAATCGCGTAAAAACTGGAGGGATTTACTAATTTTGCGACGCTGTATCATGTGCAGAGATGTGGTGTTCAGTCAGACATATGAACATGTAGAAACAGCGGCCTCTTCAGGAGGATTCGTGCCAGAACGGACTGACGAAAGGCGAGAAGTACAGCCGGCCATTGCTCGGATATTCCCATTCGATGTCTTGGTTTGAACAGTAAATGAATTTGTTTTCTTTTACCCGCGAACTAGTGACGTACTCGAAACGCACAGTTTAGTCCCGGCTACTGTAGAGTCCACGTTAAGCGCTTGAATTGGTTCCCATCTGGTACGAAGCCCCCACAGCGCACAGATGCGCGTATTTAACGTGTTTCAACTTAACCGCAGTTATTAACACGAGCAGAAATATTACGTTCGGTTTGAAAACCATATTTGGTCAGTAAACAATAATACACGATTTGATAACACATCTGCCATATTTCATAGCTCTTTGTGGGGGGTAGGGGGTAGGAAGGGTAATTATTAAACACCAATTGCATGGGGTAGGCTGAAACACCACAACGCACCCCAATTATGTCGGATTAGCCACGTCACGTGTTTTAAACTCGCATACAGCGTATTGTAGCAAGCGATAGGAGCGTTTAAACATGTTTCCCCAGTTAATCCGTCGTTTGCTTATAAGATACAACTCCCTGAATTATTTGATTGTACAGCCCTCGTTAAAATAGTTTACTTGAAACGAACATACGTCAGAGAAGAGTTAGCTGATACACGGGCGGTCTTTTTGAAGTACAAGACAAACAGCCAGGAAATACATACAAGCCCACGATGTGGATCATCAGCTTTACTGCAAATTCCATTTCTCCCCTCTCCCGTAGTCAGAGATGAGGCAGCGGGGGCTAAATCTGCCTCGCCGTCTTCCAGCACGTGAACAGTAAAAGGGATTCTTCTTAATTGGTTCCTTGTCACCGTGGTTGAGGATGGCAGTGGTTTTCTTCAGTGCGACCATAATCAAGCCACAAAAGAGGAGAGGCAAGGACCACATTAGAAATAATTACTTATCGGATGTGATAATTATATAACCGGACTGGTTCCGCATAAACCCTCATGGAGGTTGTGTCCTTTTTAAAGAGAAAACACTCACTCAGATAGTAAACAAGTCTTCCGCAGGTTTTGCAGCCAGAACTTTCATTATCGTGCTCACAACCTCCCACGCTGCACCCTTGAGATTCATTTTAATATTATCCTCCCACCTGTGACTAGGTTTTAAAAGCCGTTTCCCACCTTCAGATTTTCCGATCAAAATCTTTTAAGCATTTGCCTGCTCCTTTCTGTATGCCCAGCCCACCGTGTGTCTTCCGGATATCAATATCCTAATAGTATGAATACAGGCCTAATATTTGTCACGCGTCTGGTTTCTGCTTGCAGAAACAAAAGCCCGCGTTCATCCCGCATTGAAACTGCTCTGTAATGCGACTGAAAGACATCCAGATTCACTCGTGAGCTCCCCCGCAAACTGTTTGAGAGAAAATCAGGTTAACGACGCATTTACAGAAACAAACGCATCGTAATCCAGCAAAGTGCTTCAGTCTAAAGCGGGGATATTCAACCTGAGGTCCGCGGGCAGGATTCGGTCCACAGCACCTCTCCACGTGGCCTCTCCAAAGTACAATACAAGGCACAATGTAAAGTTCTGCGTTTTACTCTGTGAAGACAAACACAGAGGGCGCAGGTCACGTCAGAATGTCTTCAGGAAAGAATCCGATGAGCGTTCCTATGCACTGTGGACAAGTTAACGTGTTACTCACTTGTTGGTGTATGTCGCTGTGAGCTCGACAAATCAAATTTTGACTTTCGAAACATTTGGGGAACCTTTGTACAGCTTTCAAATAATTTTCACAGATTATCTTTCCTTATGAATACTTAAACATTTTATCACTCAGTCCAATACAGGTCTCAGGTTATTCATAGAACTGACATTCAAATAACTACTAATCTGTTCCGACATTCAACTCCTTGACAATTGTGGACGTGAGGTTATTTTAAACCTGTCAAAAAAATTGACACTTCCCAAAATCATTACAGAAATTTCTAAACAGGAAAATAATTTTTAACTCTTCTGGAATCATGTGTTATATAAAAATATGGCCGTGTCATGGCCTGCGGCATGTCTGTACAGGTCAGAGAATGGCACATCACTCAGTGTAACGTCAGAAAAATTACATGCTTTCCACGTATTAAAACAAAACAAACCGACGTCCCGTCTAAGAATCACGGATGTGCATTTACTTGATATGACCTGACACCTAGGACGTAAGGCATCAGGGGAGGCGGGAGGAATTTGTACTTGGCCTTGCAGTTTGCACCGATTCACCGACGATTACCGAAAATCTCTGTTAGCCTCACAAAGGATTCAATCTGCTGAAAAATGTGGATCCTTATATGCCACAGCACGTGTGTCCGTTCCAAGTTCCGCGGAGTTGCGTGTAGTCGAAATACGATAAGCCGAAGTCTGTAAACCACGTCACTTTCCGGAAATCCATTCCGGACTGCCGGATCATCCAGTCGCGTGATAAATGAAAACATTCCATCAAATTTCTGACAGCAGGGGATTCAAGTCATGACAGACAAATGACTGTGTTGGAGCGTGTGCCCACTTTGTATCTACAGTATCCACTGTCCCGGCTATCTATCGTGTTCCTTTGGTCTGCGCGGCACTGGGGGGGGGGGGGGGGGGGAGCAAACTCAGTTACCACTAACAGGAAAATATTAATCGTCGATTGTCATGATATCTATTTTATGGAGAAAAATAAGCTTTTCTACTCTTTGAGAATGACTGTCACTTCCTCCGTGTGACCAGGAAAGTTCTCCCTGTGATTGTGTTAACGAAGCGACAAATAACATCTCACTGTTCGTGACTGCTCGGATTACCACACCCAAGGCGAAAGAAAACTGACCCACAGTGCGGCAGAATGGATTTGAGCCAAATTTCCAACGCAGATGAAACTCAGCCGGCTCCATGACAACGAGGATTCTGCAGGTTTCTGTCTCTGAAGTAGCAGGGTTAGTGAGTATATACATAACGAGTAATCACGTTTCTAAGAAACGGGACGTCATGAAAGCAGCAAACGTTGTCAAGGCGTTCGCTCTGGCGTATCTTTAGGTTAAAACGCTTCTAGTAGCCGCATACGAATATTTTGAACACGAAAAGAAGACGGGTCACACACAGACGAAACCAATTTAAGGTCCTAAGCTGCATCTAAAAACAATACTTCCTTATCAATCACTGTAGTTTTTAATATAATTTTCAATGTTTATATATCACACTCACACTGTTATCTTCAGTGAGCGGATTTTATCCTGTTGATGTTAACAGGCGTTCGACCAGTAAAGAAATTCTCCGTCTATTAAGGGACCAGAATGTTCATTACCGTACTCACAAGAGCCCGAAGTCTGTCCCTATCCTGACCCAGATGAATCCAGACAACACCCTCACCTTACTACTTTAGGATCCATTTTAGTATTATCCCTCCATATATACCTACGACACTGAGTTCATCCGACTAAAATTCTGATCTGTCCAAAGCGTGCGTTATCAAATGTTTCGGTCTGTTGTCCAGCATGAATTAAGTAGCTTATTAAAACTGCGAATAACTACAAACCTCATCACGTGTCTCCCGCCACCGCCCGCATAAAAGGAACGTCAGGCATTGCTAGTCACGTGGGGTTGAACGCGCCCTGACCGCGACGTACATCAATCATCGCCCAAAAGTAAAACCATCGGACGTCAGGCTGCCTGATCTCATCACAGACACGTGTTCATCTGCGGCTTGCAACCTAACCTAACGATAGACACACCTAATGCAGAGGGACAGACGCTCGGAAACGCAATTAACACTAGAAACTGCAACACAAATCGATGTCGACGTGTTCCTCGTCTGCAACACGAAGCAGAAAACGTTTAGCCTCAGGACGAACAGCAGGGTCGCCGTGCTAATGATGACAACTCGCCGTGCGCTAGCAGAGGCTGGCTTAGACGCTCAAACACTCACTCACTCACTGACCTGCCGTCCATCCCACCCCCACCCCCGCCCCCAGCGTTTGCTATAAAAGGGGATTACTAGTATTCTCAATGTAAACACTTCGTGCCGGAATACTGTGTTCGAAGATGCCACATTTTAAAGTTAATAGACTATTTAAAACGCTACCTTTAAAAAAAAAGAAACACACACTTTACGTATTCGAGGGGCATCTCGTGCCTCGCCACAGAAGAAGTAAGTATTCGGTCACCTGCAAAGAAGATGTTGATTATGGAGCAGTCGCCAACCATTTTAATTCCATTATGGATACCAACGTTCCGTTTCCCCATTCTCCTGGAACGTGCAAGTCAATTACGAAGAGGGACCAGGATATGTCCTTCTGGAAGGCCTGAATTTATATGTACTTCTATCTTGGTCAGTTATTGAAAGGTATTTGTGTTCCTGCAGGGCATTTTGACGGCATTTACGAAGTCTATTGTGTTAGAGAGCTGTCTAAAAATTGTCATAGCTGGTTCTCGTCGACTCTGTCATATCTGAAACGCGTGCTCAATCCCTCCCTCTCTCTCTCTCCTTCAAACCGAAAGCTTTATCGATATTTCGAGATGTGTCATCCGTTCTGTGCCAATGTCCCTTCGTGCCCGATTGTGAAAGCGTGCCGAAGGAAAAGCAAAGATAACTCGTATTTCGACTCGCGTAATTAGTTTTAATTTACAAAAAAAAAGGGAGTAATTAAAATGTATGTAATTCTGCAAATTCATTCATAGGCGCGAATGTTTCCAGAATCAATATCCTGGCTGGTGTCGTCGCTACGATGCGCAAAATTCTTCTTTCCTTTTCTAACCCCCGGTTCGGGCTTTAAATTTGTAATTTCCGCCCTTTTAACCTTTCTCTCTTGTATATGAAAAACATATTAACTATCATACTGCCTGAAACAACGGGGTTCTAGTTCAGGAAAATTAGAATTTTTTCTTTGTCCCGAATTTCAGGTCGGCTCCGAGGCCCACCCAGAATCTTTTAAGTACACTTTGGGGGTTCCTCCATCGGAAGTTAAGCGACCTAGTGCCTACGTTAAGAATGCATGGAGCGATTCCTACACACCCCATACGCCCACGTGACGTGGTGCTCATTTAAACTCTGAGGACAACTGGCAGGCATACAGTATCCGACTCATATCTTAAATTACACATGACTGACTTGAATCAACTGGTGTCACCTTCACACTACGTTGTCCGCTGTCATCACAACTCGAAATGAAGAATTCAAATACAATTTCTGACCATCTACTTGAAAGCTAACACGTGCATCACACGATAAAATCATGCGCTGTATAAGATACGATGTTCTCACAGCGGAAAAGAGCCCTACGTTTGTCCTCCGTGTTCTAATTCCTCGTGAGCTAACCCCAGTGTATTAGCTCATTATAAAGGCCCCACAGAGCAGGCGCGCCTCCCCCACTAAATCTGAAGTCGAAGACAGATCCAATACTCGAAACGTCGTGTGTTTTATAATATCAGACGATGAAAAAAATTCCCAAACATCAATAATTTCATTACACCGTCGTCACAACCCTTCAGAATCAAAATGATTGTTTATTATGAGATTTCCAGGACTGGGTTCTCCCGATGACCAGTTTTATAAAATTTTGAGTCGTGACTTCCGCTTTACAAACAACAGAACAGCGGTGGGCAATGACAGCTGTTTGTCCTATAAAAATGCGATGGCCTAAATCAGCCAAGGAAACACCGAAAAGCTTGTAATTAGATTAGGCGTACTAACCGAGATTTGTTCGACATAGTTAAGTCTTAAATGAAAGTCTGAGGCTGCAAGAAGGAGAACTGTCCACTGTGCGCCCAGTGTGCAGTCAAATAGCTACTTAGTTGATTGCGAGCTGAGATTCTCACGGCAACGAAATGCTTACAGGACAGGACAGCGTCAAAATCCAAACGACGAGGGACACACTTTAAAGCAACACAGTTAATTTAAAAGAACTATAAGATTAAACAGCTGAAGGTCTTGACCGAATGGTTTGCAGTCATATGCCTCCTACTCGAGAGATCCGACATCAAATCTCCGTCCGCAAAATGCACAAGCCTACCTCGAGTGGCTTTTCGTGGCGTTCCTCATTCCCTCCAGGCCAATGCTGGGATAGTATTTTTAATTAGACCGGTAACGCTTCCTTCCCTATTTCTTCCATTGCATCACATAATTCCGCAATACACGGTCGATAAATACGCCCCAAATTCAACAACAAAAAAATCAATAAGTGAGACAGACCTAGCCTATTGCATAGATCATTGATAATTAAAGGCCGGGAAGCAGAATTTTCACTTAAATGTCATTCCTGTTCTGTTTACGACACTCCATTCTGTTTCCTGAAACACAATTTCTTCGTGCGTCGCGTAGAAAGCTGCAGACGTTTGCAGAAGCAGGGGCCGCGGTCCCATTTCGTAATTGACTTAGAGGGACCCCAGCATATCCGTCGCTTAATTTCTATTCACGTTTACTCTAACTCAATAACAAACTACCCAACTGCTTTATGAACACGGGCTACGTCTGATTCCAGTTCCGCCGATTTTCGCTGGGGCAAAGGAAACCACAGCGAAACAGCTGCAATCTCGCAAGCCGCACCGCCGGTCCCGACCGGAACTGTTCGTGGTTTTCCTCAGCCCCTTCATTTTTTTTTACTGGGCTAGTACCTCGTGATAAGGCTCCACCACTTCATTTTCCTTCCTCCATCCTATGACATCAAAAATTCATAACATCTACAATTAACACAGCGTTGTCATGTATCGTACAACCTCTCTCCTTGCACAGACAAGAATCGACACCGACTGATTTTCCTTTTAAACGAAAAGTCCGAAAATTCCTAAAGGCCTTAAGACTCCTAGACGGAGGATTTCAGAAGTCACAAACGGGAAATTCTGATTTAAGGATTTTCCCTCCTTCACGTAAAACTAAGGCAGTCATTCGTAAGTCCAGGAAAGAAAGAACTTGGTACTTACGTCCTTCTACCGCTCTCGCTCTGTGAGATGTTACCTAAAAGATAATTATGTCAGAGGGCAATTGACTGCATAAATTAATAAAAACTGCGGACAAAAACAGACTAAAATGAGGGACGCTCGAAACAGTGCACTCAACTTATGTTGGGCAAGGCCGTGGTCTAGGCAACACGGAGTTTTCCTCCGTGGCATCCCAACAATTACTCCATTCACACACAGAAGAAGGCAATGGCAAACCACTTCTGGATCATCTGCCAAGAACGTATATGAACAGGTCCCAGTCCGAGAAGAGAAAAGGATGGAAGGATCCTGTTCATATGGACCTGTCGTCAGACAGAACACTAAATAATAATAAGATGAGGTGGTCTAGCGGTTAGAACGCTGGCCTTGTAATCCTGGGGTCTCGGGTTCGATTCCCGGCGGTGCCCGAATTTATAACTTGTGTTGGGCAAGGCCGTGGTCTAGGCAACACGGAGTTTTCCTCCGTGGCATCCCAACAATTACTCCATTCACACACAGAAGAAGGCAATGGCAAACCACTTCTGGATCATCTGCCAAGAACGTATATGAACAGGTCCCAGTCCGAGAAAAGGTTGGAAGGATCCTGTTCATATGGACCTGTCGTCAGACAGAACACTAAATAAATAATAAAATAAATAAGTATCCGAACTAGATTCCAAGAACAGGCCGGAGTCGACTGACCTCGTGTGACAACGTAACACATCAATTCGCTTCTTGTATCAACAAAACTTCTGTTCTCCTCCAAAACTAGAAGCGTGTTAGTCTAGTTCAGAAATAACGCCAGGGTACAGGAAACTGCTCGTATCACGGGGGAGGGAGAGAAGCGACTGAACTCCTGATCCACAGCGGTTTGCTGTCTGGATTCCGCACACGCCAGAGTTCCACAAACTTGCACGGTATACTGGTACCTTGGGACTAATCGCAAAGTTATTCATAGTATTCAATACCTTCTTGTCGACCGTCTCCTGAACCTTTCAGCAACTTTTTCAACTCACCCTCCGGTTCAACCCCCCCGCCCAATCTCCTAATGTTTCACTTGTAAGAAGTTGAACATCGTGCACTGGTGCCAGTAAGTTTACTGCAAGTCTGAAAGTAACTGGCGTTAGTGCCTTTGTTCGAGGGTTGCCTGGATCAAGGGGGGGGGGGGGGAAACTGTGCGTGTGTGCCCGGTAGTCTAAACGCGAGGGAGAGCCTAATTTATTCCCGTGTTACATTGCGTATTTTATCTGTAACGGGCATGCGCAGTTGCAGCCGAATGTTAGGGGCAGAGTAACCAAGCCTAACTGGACCAAAGCATTTCTCTGGGGGAAAATCCATGTTCCCTGAAAATAAATAAAAAAAAAACAACCAGAGACCACTGGAAAGGCTTAGCTTTCGGCTACATGGTCGAGAGGACGCGATGGAACTGCTAGAAAGGAAATCTCATTGGTAATTGCTTTATTTCGTCGACAGCGGACAAAAATTTAAGGTAGCTTATAATGACTCCACATCTGCGTGCAAAAGTGTAACAGCCACACAAAACATTGTCCATTAATTGGGCCGACCTTTTGACGTTGGAGTTTATATATACCCCTGGTGCCAGCCTTAATTAGACTCTTGGAAATATAAGTACACGGCACACGGACAGCTTAATGCAAGGAAACATTGGTTTTTATACATAAGATGGATATATTGGCCGTAGGGTAAGGTACATATGTTACAGCAGGTTTTAGTCTTATTGTAACATATGCATTATTTAATGACATCTCGATGCATGTGAGGGGGCGAGGACAAAAGCTTCTAAGCACCATGGCGTAAGTTGTGCGAACGAGAGGAGGTGAACTCCACGCCCTTGAACATCGGAAGTAGACCTCCACCTACCCACTGTTGGCCTCCAAGCGTCGCTCTAGGTGCGGCGGGCGAAGAGAATTTTCCCACAATGCATTTCGAGTAGTTTAAAAACGCGTTAAAGAAAATTGAAACTTTCGTTACGACTAAGAGCGACAGTTAAGAGATTCTGAGGCTTGGAATGATCTAGATATATTTTACAATTTATGAATCGCAAATTAACAACAACATTATTAACACCTACAGTTGTTTGACTGAAATTGGAAAAGTTTCCAAACAAAATTACGGCTGATTGTTTAAAAAGAACGTGCTGCAAGGACGAACGCACCGGAAATGCGATTGTCGTTCAGCTAAACAAAGAGCTGGGGGGCTTCACGTGTTATTGTTGCAACGAAAATACTTCAAGCGTAACGATAGACCAGTGTTAATTCCATCACGAGCGGTCGACACCTCTTACCTGCTGCAGCTTTGAATGATTTCTACATTTAAAATAAAATAAATGACTGTTCTGATCTTAGATTCGTCAAAAGACAGTTGAGTAAAGCCTCTGTTAACGGGCAGATGACCTCAAGGACGACGACGGAAGCTAAGAATTCATTTGGTTGACGTGGAACACAAAATTTTTTGTCATCATTGTCACCGAAACGAAATTCTTCTGAGTTGGAATACTAAATTACGAACCCGGTCTAGTTCGTCCTAGTTTTGAGAACCCATTTACCTCAATGTGGCTTGCACTTAAACTGTAAACACTTTCCATCACGTTAAGTAGCGTTTCAGGCTTTAAATTAGGGTCCATTCGTCGCTCTGTACTCCAGAGGCAGTTCCGCCCACCTTCGATCCTCACGAGTTACCTCGGCCAGAATTGCGTTAGTTGTTGATACAAATTCTAATTCACTAAACATCTTATAGTAGAGGACCCCACATTTCAATATCACCGCTCGCAAGCTGTCTGCAACTATTCAAATAATTACAGCCACCCTCCACATGTGGAAACCTTCCCTTCATCCTTAACGTGCTTTTGTGACAAGGGATCGACGTCACAATACCAGGCAGTTAGAACCTGCCTCCATATGTAAGAGATTCCTGTATCCGAACACATTTCAGAGCAGTTTGATCTAACAAATATAGATTAATTTAAAGGGATTGATCTGAAACCACTGACAAAGCAAACTACTCCGTACCTGCATTAAAGCGGCTTACTGCTTACATTTTGTGGTCCTTCTGCACGAGTAATTTTCACTTTGACCAGCTTATGAATCCGTAACGAAGAGAATCATTATGAAATATCAGTCTGTTTCAGAACAAGCGAGGAACAAGTTGACGTGTGGCCTATTTGGTTGTTACTTGCGATAACGAGCAACTTTCAAACAGCTCTACTATTTTAATATTTCGAAAAAAACCACTTATTTCTTCTGTTTCAGACGTTAATGACAGTGGTTACTGCAGAACCTTGGTGATAGACTACCTTAAGGGCTTAGTTTTGAATTAACAGCTGTATGCAACGGACTTAATTCAGGTAGTGCCAAAAGAAAATCTTCGCATAACGACAAAGCGCACTACGACTAAAAGCAAGTAATAACCGTTTCCGAGTACTGAATAATGCCTCAAAAGGAAAGACTCACGCCTAAAATGCTGACCAACAACTCACCTATTATATGAGAACAGAATGTTCATTACCGTAGTCACAAAATCTCGGTATCGCCTTCAACCCTATCTCCATAATTAGAATTTTAGACGAGATGCATACATTTTATAACGCTTTAAAGGAACAAGATCAGATTTCGTATGCTGATTATATTATACTTGGCATTTTACAGTGCAATTTTCAAATTCTTTGGAAAATTCTACGCTGATTGTATTAAAAAACAATACATCAAAAGGACACCAAGTTCCGATCAACATGTAGACAAGTTGTGATCCAAAACAGGCAGAAAAATCCTGGTACATCATTTTTAAATAAATTTAAGTCCAAATGAATGACAGGTTCTCGCGACAGCACGTAACAGCCACGTTCTATTCTAAATGTCGTCGAATAAGCAACGCTGAGCCGTCTTACGCCGCTCCACGTTCGTCTCATTCATTAGCGGTCTGTTTGCTCAGGTACAACACTGGCAGCTTCGGTGACGTGGAGCACTTTTTAAAAACAAATATTGACAGAAAACGTAGAATTTTTTTAAAAAAAATAGCCACTTGTTCAGCAAAACCTCCATGCACGTCTGCCCCAACTACGTAGCTTTCCCTCTACCTACACATTTGTGCGATATAAATGAGTAGAATGTTCGCCACTAAGTTGAATATCGGACAATCGTATTTTATTTATAAAGGTAGCAGGTACGTCGTGGCATTTAGGACCACTGTTCTCCTTGTCAGATCACAGGCAGCGTAGGTCGATACCGCCCTGAGCCTAGATGCTACATTCGTCCTTGTCCTCAGTCATTCCTATCCAATAGTTGCTTCCTCAGAGCACAGCACCCGCTAATTTCATTGGCTCCACGAATGTTTCCTAGTTTCATCGCTTTATAAACAAGACGCTGTTAAAATACAATCACAGTCACAGATTGTCAGACCGCTCTCTTACCAAGTTGGCTCCGGACATTTTCCGCGGGGCGTATGGTAATTACGTAACTTTTACGTGTTTATCGCAGGATGCCGACATTCAAGGGGAAGCAAAGCGACAGGGGCTCCTGGACTGTCGAAAACTTGGCGGTGTCTCTGCTGGCGGCTAAAACTGCAGGTCGATTGGATTTTCTTCAAGACTGGATTTCGAAAACAGGGAGAGGCCGCGAAATTCAGGTGCCACCAATTCTCCTGCACTGGCATCTTTCCAATAAACCAAGATTTTATTTTTTTGTGGCCTTGATTCCGGTTCCGTTGATGACGCGAGGAGAGCAGAGACAACAGGAGGAACAGGATTCTCGAACATGGCAATTCGCAGGCAGTGGAAAATAGTGGCGGCCATGTTGGAAAGATATTCAGAAAGATTTTGCCCGTAAAAGATGCAATAAATAAACCAGGCTCCAAAGTCGTAAAGGAAAGCTGAAGGAAGTAAGATTCTCACGGCGAAGAGGATCATCGAGAAAGAAACGAAGAAGAATTTAAAATGTAGAAAGCAGGTTCATTTGACACAACTTAGAACGTACGATTTGCCAGCTGTAACGACAACAAAACAGCATCATGCGTTTTATTGGACAAAGTTTCGAAGAAGATCGAATTTATTGTCAGAAATTGGCTCATCAGAGACGGACGGACGTCGGAAAAGGGGTTTCGCACCATCTGTGTGAATTATGCTAAAAGAAATAAAGTCATCAAAATGACTCGTACAAAATTGACAGCAGTGTTGAATTTCGAAAAACATGGACTGCCCGATGCTACCCGAACTTGAAGACGCTTGCATTAACCGTGCCCGTGAGTACTTTTTCCTGACCACCATTTTCCATACGAGGGCTCGAGATAGAGGCCAGATATGGCGAGCCACATTCTTCACAGTCAGATCTCCCGTGATGATAACACTGGCTGATGCCCAGTTTTAATTAAACACAACACAGAGTTTAACCTCAGTAATGAGGTGGATATGTCAGAGAAGATGTGTGGGTTTGTATGAATTGTGGTTATCTTGGCGGTGAGTCTGAAGATGGCTGTCTTCTGGGTTGTTGCGCCGTGTAGTCTCGTAGAATTTTACCAAAGTTTCAGATGCTCTAAATTTCATATCGCCCTGATGATGGAGGCAGCAGGGAGATCTGAAGCGTTGATAAGCTTCCACCGCCATCTCCATGAGTAGGGTTGGTCGAGGTAAGTCTTCATGCATTCTTAATCTCAGTTTCTGGCTTAAGTAAAGTGTCTTGCGCATAGCTGACTGCTCACTGAGCTTATTATAAGGTCAGGGACGGCTTTGCCCCAAATGAAAATTTATATTGACTGCGCACTGTGAGGAAATGTCAAAATGAACTCTGTGACATGCTAATGGCGCACACACCTCGCCCTTCGTCTCATTTATGCAAATCAGCTTGATTTCGTAAGCACCACCAGAGAACATTTTCTGTCTGTATTACTTTCTGATGTAAAAAATCTTGAAAGTTTTCTCTTATCAGAGCGTCAGAACAGCCGGTACGACTTAAAATTTTGCAAGCACATCTCAAATTATGGCACTTCAGAAGATTACGCTATAATCGTAAGTTTCTACGTTTAACACCAGGTCCATTGTACGTCACCTGCTTTGCTAAATCAACATCTACGGGGTTTCGTGCGACCATCATAATATATTCCCAAATAGCATCGACCAGTAGGTCTTATTTTGGTATGGGACAGACGTCGTATTGACCCTAAGGTAGGAACTGAATTTTTAAGTATTATTTCCACGAACTTTGTCCGAAACGTTGCGACTCTAAAGTGGTTATCCTCACTGTTAGGGGCTCACCAACGGGGTCTACTCTGATAGAAACAACAAATTTTCCTGGGTTTCTTAAAAACACTCGTTTCGCAGATTATTTTCTCTGGAATCTTCACAACACGAGAAGGCCTAAAATGTCGAGGGTAGAGAAAAGAAAATCTTGGTTTATTCGTACGACGTCAGTGTAGGAGAAATGGTGGCACCTGAACTTCGCTGCCTTCCCCTATTTTCGAAATTCAGTCTTGAAGCAAATCCAATCGACTTGCAGCTTCTCTAAAACACTGCTGATAAATTATTTTCATTTCTTTTGAGATTAATGATCAAACCAGCCGATAGCGTGTACTCGGGAGTAAAGGCAACGCCCGGTATAGGTCAGAGGTTGCTTTCAGATTAAATATTGAAATTGGCTAGTTGGAAATTTGGCAAGACGCGACACATCACTTTTCGAAGTTTGGTGGAATTACGAATAAGACCTGAATGTAAAGGTAAGTTTAAATGCTTGGAAACTATAAACCGGACATATGTGAGGTGTGTCCGACTGGCGTTCAATCATCAGTAGCCATGAAAACAGACGCAGAAATGCGCTGTTTGCGTAACAGGGGACAGCAGATGTTCAATATGTTGCCCGTACAGGCTTTGATGTTGGCCGCTCCCAATATCACGGATTTATGACTTGTTTTAACAACGCACAAATTGAAATTTGTGTCAACAGGATGATTCAGTCGACCAATAACTGTCATTAAAGTTAGACAATAATAAATTAAAAACCTCATTTCCAAAAACTGTCGACAGAAGGAATATATATTTTCTCCAAGCACGCATTTCGAAGGAAAATAAATCTGAATCCGAAATTAAAACTTAAGTCGCTTTACATTTATCATGAACGATTTGTAATCGATTCCCAAATATTTAATAAAATTGTTTCGTCTGTTAAATTTAGTTCCATATAAAGTCGAATAAAATGAAAAGAAATTTACGTAACAAAAATCAGGCAATGATTTGGAAGAAATCGATCCAGACAAACTTCAGGTTACTGGTCCAGCATTTGCTCAAAGACAGCTATAATTATCACGAACATCTGCAGTCAACTCAGTTTTAGGCGTGCTTAAACGGGAGACTAGCCCCCTCCAGAATACAAATCCAGAGTAACCTCCTTGTTTAACAGCGTCTGAAGGCCACCGTTTCGAATGACGTGGTGACTCACTCTGATAAAAATTGTTTAATGACGTGAGAAGTGACGGTCAGGTATGGGTGACATTACTCACTTCGAACAAAATTGAAGGGTAATGCGAGAAGACTGTGCGACGACGCGTGGCGTCGAAACGAAGTTTCCGCTGTTATTCACCTTAACTTAGTTTAGCGTAAACACACTTACTGAACGTCGCTTAGAGACGCGCCTTTTTGGAGCAGTGGCGGACGCGGGAGACGGCGACCTGCGTCGAGAATTCCTGACAGAACAGTCGCTACAATCTGGGTTCAAAGGCTTCGGTGAGACACGGACGCAGTTGATATATCGCAAGAACGATGCTGAATGTATAGGCCAGCTGAGACTAAAGTCGTTGGACCGGAACCTGCCCCAGGCGACAACGAATTCGTTCCCACACGCAGCTGACATCTGCTGCTAACCCAAGGTTTGCAATCTGCGATTTTTTTGTGTAATATTGGCGGATCCTACAATTTCAGCTCGGTTCAAGATATTTTTTTGTAAGTTCTATAATGTTCGGACGTAATGGAGTGCCACAAAAATTATTGTGAGGTCTGTACGACTAGTCGGAATGAAGTTAATTTTGCTTTAGTAAGTAGTTCAATCGTTCCTCGCATTTCGGAGCCTCCGTTGAAACGTAATTAGGTCAATTACGTTTCTCATTCGCAACAGTGTTTTGGCTAACCTTAAAAATAATTACGACTAGAAATTAAATCGGAATTTAATTATGCCTTTTTGGGGCATACTTTTGTCTGCGGGGAAAACGCAATTCCGCAATTTCATTTGATTCAGCTTCCTATATTAGTAAAATGCTTAACGATAACGATTTCGCTTGTTTAACCCTTTGAAGCCGAAGATCGTCTTCATAATATTTACGAATCCAGACCGTACCGCGAAGAAAACACTTCACCTCACCATTAGAAGTCGAATCAGGCGGTACCACATAAGATTTAACAAAAGAACATCCCGGTCAAAGCCTTAAGTCACATTCCTGCGGTCCCATCGGAGAACTAGTACCACAATGAAACGTTTGACACCGAACGTCGCTGTGGAGTGGTTAGCACTCCTGCTTCATATTCCGGTGGTCCTGGGTTTAAATATCGGCCCTAAGAGACGATTTTCGTTGTTTTCCTCAGTTCCCTCAGGAAAATGCCGGGATAGTACCACGACAAAATCTTTCCAATGCAGTTTGAGTTAATGAAAGCGTCCATAAATACTAGCAATAAGTTTCCTGACAAATTAACATTTCATATTTAATAATTACATAATTACAAAATCATTTAATTGATAAATAATTTATACCTTCAAAGCCTATATCAAATCCTTCGTATTTATAATAGGCTGAGTATTTAGTTGTCCGAATGCAGGACCGTACAGCAAATGATTACAATTACGTACAAAGTAAGCCATCTACTGGGTCCCCGCCCCATTATCCTTGAATCTGTTACTTTGAAATTAACAAAACACGTACAACTGAATACAGATTTACTAAATAAACCGTAAATTTTCTTAATTGCCGTGAATTCTCCAACCGGGTCTTAGGCATGCATTCAGCGTTCCTCGGTTCTACGAAAACATGATTTTGTGGTTCTGTGCCCCCCCCCCCTCACTGCAACAGCGCCTCAGTCCTGACATGAATCACTTTGAAGAAATTCCGAGGATAATGTCAGAACAGTGACGCTCAATTCTTCCATTTTTCAAGCAGTTATGTTTCGTTTCATACACAGTTCGATCGTCTCTCCTCTTTCATTCCCAAAATTAATTTAAGAATGTTTAATTTGAAAATTTCTTTCCCCGTTTCAAGTCGCTGCTCACCTAACACGTAATAATAAATCCCCTGCAGCAAACACAAATAGAAAAACAACGCCTGTCCACGTAAATGATCAAGTGGTTAACGCTATTTAAGTAAATAATCCCCGTTTACACCGAGGATCATATCAAACCCATCAATTTAAAATGTGTTACGGCACATGGACTTTAAAGGGTTAGTGACGCAGGCAAAAGTGATGTTTTCTCTTTTTTATTCCCAGCATTCGATTTTTATAACTCTGAAAGACGTAACTGCATTAACACTCGTCTGTTAGAGGTACAGGGTCCTTCTGTATGAGTCACAGGTCTGTAGACCGAACTGAGTTGCTATCTGGGACAGCATCTGGAGGATTTCATCTTCCACCAACATCGTACGTCTTGGAATGAGGAAACGCTTACACATAGCAGTGGAATAGTGTAAAATTTATGACAACTGTGTAGTTCTGGGAGAATTAAGTTAACTTCATGTTAGATTTTAGGTTTTCACAGCGGTGAGTATGAAGATTTCTGTCTTGTGGGATGTTGCGCTGAATCATCGCCCTGATGACGGAGGCAGTATGACCTCCGAAACGTTGGTAAACATCGACCAGACTACACGGCGCAACAACCCAGAAGACAGAAATCTTCATACTCATCGCCCTGATGATGGAGGCAGTATGACCTCTGAAACGTTGGTTAACATCGACCAGACTACACGGCGCAACAACCCAGAAGACAGAAATCTTCAAGTTAACTTCACATTTTTTATGAAATTTCATAATAAAATTAAAATAATATTACATCTTTCCATTTGCGCACTCGAAATGCAAAAAAGATGTTAACGCATTAACCTGCTTTAAACAAAGCAGTTGAGAGTAAATGCCATGTGACTCGGAACAAGCGTGTTGCCTTTCCTTTCACATTTGTCTTGCAGGTGATTCCCGTGGGTGTGGCTTAAGCCGGCGTGGGGTCTCGCCAGCGCCGAACGCCTCAGATGAAGTCGGTAAGAGGCGATGACGAACGAAGCTAATGGCGCATTCGACGCAGCGACCTAAGACCATGAGTGGCTTCGGAGTGTCCCGTCTCTCTTGCATGAGCGCACTCTAAATCACCAGACGTTTCGCCGCCTGCAAGTCCTGGGTTCAGTTCCACACAGTGCATTTCTGGGTGCGTCTTCATTGCAATTTCCATCCTTTAATATTTACGTTTTAATAGGAACCGGACGGGAAGCGACTAACAACATCATTCCGTGAATTTAATCTGTTCTTTATTACACACTGAATTAAATTTTCTTTTTTTCATTACTGTCGTTCCAATTTATTATTATTATTATCCCATCCATTCCCCACTTTACAGGGCATTTACTTCAATGTACCCGAGACAAACCTTGCCCCTGAGGTACACAGCGCAGTGGCTATTTCCGAAATACATTTTGTTCTTAATACGTGTATAATTTTATTGCGAGCGATGACTACATATTTTACGACAGCGTCTTTCGAATGATCTATGAAGATCCTAAAATGGCGGTCTTCTGCAGTTCCCTGACGTCGTGTTCGCCCGGGATGTTGGGCCAAATGTTTTCTGAGTGACCTGGAGACAGTTCCAGTTGACCCTCTAATTATTGGGATCACTTTTGCTTTCACTTTTCACATTCGCTGTATTTCAAGATATTCTCAGCTTCCTTCTTAATTACATTATTTTTATTATTGATTATTGATTATGCAAATTCTCAGTCACTAAGGACATCAGAGCTTTTTACCTTCACTGCAGACTTGTTATGTTATACAACGCCTTAATCAGATAAAAGCTGAAGTGTGCCTTGGCTGTACGGAACAATCTTACACTGACCGAGTCTAATAACATTATTCAGGGTTGATTACATAATTCGTGTCATTATCGGCCAATTTCATGTTTCACGTAATGACGTTTTGTCTTCAAGCTGTTGATACCGACACCGATCTTTGATTTCTTATTTCTTTAAGGGCAAAATAAAGTGTCATTCCGAGATGGGCGTTGTTAGTATTCGTGTACCTCCGATGTTAAAAACAAAAAATCTTTTCCATTTTCCATATATTTTAGTTTAATTCTGTTTTAATTTGTTTCGTTTGAATAATCTCCTTTAGTGTTGTGGATCTCAAACAATGTTTGCCTGTCATACACTTTTGCTGTTGGCAAACGCTCCAGTAAAGAACTTGTATTGATTTATTAATTCTACTACAAATTATAGTCTGAATCTGCTTAGGACTGCATTGGAGAGAGCGTTTATGGCGTGGAACCAAATGAATTAAATACAAGAACGGAAATATCCACAAAGGAGATAAGATATCATTTTAAGCGTTTAAAATGACTTAAAAGTGATCTGATACAAGGGAGTTACTTAGTAATAAGTTTGTGAAAAACATATAGCGTTATTAATTGTGAAATGTACGAGGGTCGCTCATTAAGTAATGCCCCACATTTTTTTTCTCAGCCAATAATGAAGATAGAAAAGTGCACTTTTACATGCTTGAGATTTGATGTTTCCCGCGTTCGTGTACGGAGTTTCAAATGATTCCAACCGATAGCGGAGCTGTAGTGAACTGTTAAAATGGCGTCTGTGAACGACTCTCGTTACAAGCAACGAGCTGTAATTGAATTCCTTGTTGCTGAAAAAGAAACGGTGGTGAACATTCATAAACGTTTGTGTGCTGTGTATGGAAGCTGTGCAGTCGATAGGAGCACCGTTGGTCGCTGGGCTAAGAGAGTTAAAGCTTCAGGAAGTGAAGAAACCGAGCTCCGTGATCTGCCGCGCTCTGGGCGTCCTGCCACAGCCACCACTCCAGACATGTTGAACCGCGCGGATGCCATTATTCGTGAGGATCGGCGCATCACAACTCGACAATTGGCCCAACAGCTTTCAGTCAGTAATGGAATTGTAATTGCAATTATCCGGGCTCTTGCATATTCGAAGGTGTGCGCAAGATGGGTTCCACGAAGTCTCACAGCAGACCACAGGATTCAAAGGAAAATGATTTCTTCTGAATTGTTGGAGCGTTTTGATGCTGAGGGAGAGATCTTTCTGTCCCGGATCATTACAGGTGACGAAACCTGGATACACCACTTTGAGCCGGAGACAAAAAGGCAGTCAATGGAGTGGCATCATCCTCTATCACCGAGAAAGAAGAAATTCAAGTCAACTCCCTCCGCCGGAAAAGTCATGATGACTGTCTTTTGGGACAGTGATGGGGTCATTCTTGTGGATGTGATGCCAAGAGGTGCGACCATCAATTCAGACGCGTACATCAGGACCCTGAAACCCTCAAGAAGCGTTTCCGACGAGTTCGGCCTCACAAGCATCCAGCAGAAATTTTGCTCCTGCATGACAATGCACGCCCTTACACAAGTCCGAGAACCCGGAAAGAAATCACCAAATTTGGTTGAACGGTGCTGCCCCATCCACCCTCCGACTCCATCTCTTTGGGCCACTTAAAGATGCTATCCGCGGAACAAGGTTTGAAGATGACGAGAGCGTTATTCAAGCAGTGAGGACATGGCTACGTGCACAGGACAAGAGCTGGTACCGGCAAGGCATGCATGCACTTGTTCCACGCTGGCGTAAAACCGTACAAGTTGATGGGGACTATGTGGAAAAATAGTATGTGTAAAGGAAACATTGATTTATATTGTCACTAAATTTCAGCCATCTTGAATAAATATATTCTGAGGAAAAAAATGTGGGGCATTACTTAATGAGCGACCCTCGTATAACCCGACAGCTGTTAGTACGCAAAGAGAAAGGTTAAAGCGGGACCTGGGACAAGATTTCGTGCAACAGAACGGGGCAGCGAAATCTGCAGGCTTCACAGAATATCCCACGTTGCTTAAGACAGGCAGACAGACAGACCGAAGGAGATGGACAATGGAGCAACTCGCAGCGAAAAATCTACATAAAGCAGAATCATCGGCTTTAGGTCATAAGATCTTTAATAGACAACACAAATGTCATCATACCGCCCCTTATACAGAGACGTAACACCATTAAAAATAAGGCCTAACATCTGAAATGTAATCATTCAAACAGTTATCTGGGTCCGCGTTTAACAAGCGAGCTGTTTGCATTAACTTCCCGTGTCCAGGTCACGCACGCGTCCATCCTGTCAGCATCTGCGGTGTTCTGGACGTTTATTTCAATTAGCCAACACCACAAGCATCCCAGAAACAGCTACTTCGTTCATGAATCTGTTCGAATCTTGGCCGGATTACCACAGCCTCACAGAGTTTCCCCTTTGTTTTCCTCAGTCTAGAAGATCGAATAAATGTTATTACTAATAGCACACGACCGTAACCTTCCAAGTCCGCATCTACTCTTACTATCTCACGCCAAGACAACGTCTGGTTTCGAAGCAACGTCGTTAAACATCTCACAAACAGTCCAACGCTTCTGTTAAGCGTTTCTGTTCGTTAGTACCCAACATGCAACAGACGAGGATCTACGACAAAGGTTGAGAAATAAGCCGATTTCTTCACACATTCATCTAATTTATAACTTGTGTTGGGCAAGGCCGTGGTCTAGGCAACACGGAGTTTTCCTCCGTGGCATCCCAACAATTACTCCATTCACACACAGAAGAAGGCAATGGCAAACCACTTCTGGATCATCTGCCAAGAACGTATATGAACAGGTCCCAGTCCGAGAAAAGGATGGAAGGATCCTGTTCATATGGACCTGTCGTCAGACAGAACACTAAATAATAATAATAATAGGACATTGTCCCCTGGTTGTATATTGATCAGCCTTAAGGCCTTCCATGCTATTCACGATATAACTCGCTGCAGTAGCAGAGCCCGTCCGCTGATACCAGATGCCGCCAATGCATATCCGTCCACCTCCTGCTTCACCAATATTAATCTCGAGGTTTTCCTCCGTCCTTCTCTGTGGTGGATCCGGGAATTTGAAGCTCCTTCATCCGATGCTCCACGCACTCCGCGCGCCCTCGTTCCTAGCAACACTGCCACGTCCTGAACGTACGACGCGGGCTGAAAGCCTCTGATAAATCACGAAGTTCCTCGTCACACAAAAGCTAGTCTCAAGACAGCGAAAGAAACTTCCCCGGACAGTATTGCCATTACGTTACCATGGAAACAGAGAAAAGTTCCACCTTTAAACCACACTGCAATTGAGAGAACATCATGTAACTTTTGCAGAGACTTCAGTCCACCGATAGTGTCCAATTCTTAGCAAGTGGGGCGCGTGTTCCTAAACGATATATATCGTAAGTAGCACGCTAAAGGTTAAAGATTGTGGCGCACAACTTTGATTCCCGTGCTAAGGCACCAACCACAACGCAAAGTAATTTCTCGGTCAATAAGAATTTTTCAGTTACATTTGAAGGATTGAAGTGGGTTTATTTCTTGGTTACGGGTGTCACTGGCTTCGGACACTCTGCTAAATGGGCCCGTTGGGTGCGGTTCGCCTTTCAGGGGTTCAAGAAGGAAGTTCAACTGCCCCAAGCTAAATCTGCAAAGAGACGCATCACGTGACCAAGAAGACAGATTTCATGGACAATGGTCAATTCTGGGGACAGGCTGTAGTTTTACGCACGGATTTATGAGTAAAGAACAGCAAAGCTCGGTCGGGAGCAGCGGGTCCCTCTCGGTGGTTAAAGTGGAATCATTTCCCCCCCCCCCGCTTAACTGAAATCGTGATAACCATTTTTAGAACAAGTTGCAGTCGTGGTTTCCAGTGAAGTTATTAGTTACGTCAAATTGGCCCATGCCGATTATAATTTATTTGTTAATAATTGTCTTCTTTGATAACGTCATATTAATACTTTCATATTTCGGGCTAATTTCACACTTCACATTTCATCTCCAGCATTTATGCAGAATCCATTCCCTTTGTGCTCCTGACGTGGTGCATTTCTCTACTGCCAAACATCCCACAACAGGTGTTTCTTCTTCACTTTAAAACATTAAGAAACTTAACGCATTCATGAAGACTACAATCAGTAACCTACTAACGCCGATGTACGCTATAAACATTTGCTCAGTTATAAGTATTCACTTAAAAAGGCACAACAATGCTATTAGAAGGTTAAAAATAACGACACGTCGAAATCTGACTGAAGAAGGAACGGAATTCAAGTATTCATGGGAATTTTATAGTTCAGAAAGGGCGTGGACGACATATAAGCTTCAAGCATCCGGAATTAAAGGTTCACAAGCCTGAAATACGACTGGTTGAACAAGAATGAGAAAGAATTACTGTTGATCAATTCACTCACCATAAATCTCGGCGGCTACTGAAGGTAATCCCGCTCTGCACTGCACATTGTTGAGAAATACTGAGGCAATTTGCGTGCGGGTTAACTTCTAATCACTCAATTAAAAAGTCACATTAGCACTAATAATGCAACGCCTATTCACAGACGCCACATTGAACAAAACACTGCTAGCCGCATACGACAACGCACTCTGCCGGTCTCTCCCAAGACACGAACAAGTGAAGTGCGGATCTCGCACGTGGAACCAAGAGGCTCGCTCGACAAGCGTTCTCCCACTACTGACGCGATCGACTCTGGATTCAGTGGCCCTGTGGACCTGCGCACTGACGATCGATGTTGCCAAGCAAGCAGCTGGTGTGTCAACAAACACACAGCATTAGAACTTTACCTTTCATACATTCACTTAACAACACTGGAATAAACTGATATAATTACTGGTAACAATCTCATTCAAGAATTGACACGAAGAACAGTGACGTATGTAAAATTACGATAAAATTTGAAACCCTGTGTTTTCCACCGTAATACGTTTGTACGCGAAACGTGGCGGTTCGTACATATTGGGGACCCTTCACCCTTCCCCCCCCCCAAAGCTTCACTTCCTGTGGACAGAGACTGTATCAAAGCATAATTTATTTTACATTATTAATAATTTAGTCAAGTAAATGTTACCAACGAATTTTATTTTTTTTCCGTATTTGTAAATGCACTTTTATTCACACAAAAATAAATAAAATATAACGCTGACGTATTTCCAAAAAAATATATAATTAATTTGTCCCTAATTGAAAAACTATGGGTCGCCAGGCAGAATAATTTTTATATGCTCGCTTGCAAACAATCACGCTTATGTATCGCTGGTCTAGAGCAGTGGTATTCAACCTGGGGTACGCGTACCCCCGGAGGTACGCGAAATTAAAAAAAAAACATATATATTATTTTATGTCAAACACTGAATAATCAGTAATGTAATTTATTTAATTTATTTTAGATGTAGATTATATGTTATGTATAACTTGAATTATACACCAACAACTTTGCGGGTACAAAGTTGAACAGAAATTATATCTGGGGGTACGAGAACAAAAAAGGTTGAATACTACTGGTCTAGAGGAATATGAGTGGTAAAATTTTCGTCTTCTTTCCTGTCTACGCTGCTGTACTTTTAAAATAAAAACATTTATATATTTTTGTCTTATATTTTGTATAAGTAACCACACACAACTGCATATAAATGCATTCATTTGAAATTGAATCGTAAAAAAAATTAATTTCAGATGTTGGGATGGTTTTTAAGGATTTTCCAAAAAAAAAAGTTTAATATTGGATTTACTATGTCGGTTTCCTCAGAAACCGCTCAGTTTTGAATAGTGGATTGGAATTTGAGAGACTGTTGTAGGTACAAAAAGTGTCTTGTCATACATGTGGAAAGACTTGAATAAAATCAGAAATACACTCAGCGAAACACGAATTACCGGTTGAATTAACTCTTCGCATGAATGAGATGACTCGGGGTAAATGTAACGCGTATGCTCGAATGAATGATCAGAGTTTGGTTGGAGTCACTGACGAAGAAGGGGTAAGGCAGCCGGTCTCTGCTTCTTTAGAGAATCTGTCGAATCGTGTTGCTTCACGAGGTCGGATGTGGGGGGAATTGAATCCGGCCAACAGTCCGACCGTCGCCTGCGAAATCAGATCATCGGCCGAAGTCCCTAGGGCCCGCTCTGTCTGCCGTCATAAAAATGTCAGTAGTTGCTTCTCAAAGCACTGACCTTCGCTCCTTATTCTATTTTCTTTCTTTTTACGACAGGAACAAAACGGACTGCGAGAATCATGACTTCAGCCGAACGCAGAAGCAGAGTCGCTACTGGTGTTATTTCCTCTGAACTAAAGCGGCCGGAGTGTGCCTCGATCTAGTGTCTGAGCTAAGAATGCGTCTACCTAATCCTCCATTATATGCAGATTACTAGTACTGAGGATAGTTGAGCTCGGCACGGCCTGGTCGGTGTATGGAACGGCCGGGTAGAAGCGTGGAGATGCGCGCGCACCTTGCTTTTCACCCCCCACCCCCCGCGCCCTGGCGCTACTACTCGTTTGAATGTCGAGGTTCTTTGTTAAACACTTGGTATAAAGTTACATTTCGCCTTTACCACTACTAGTATTGTAATGAAGTCGCAACACTTGCAAGGTTGGCAGTATGCTGAAGTACCGATCCACTACACCTGTCCACTTACACTGCGATTCGAGCACTCTCTGTTGACAGATAAAGGGACGTAATATGAAGCGTTCTGTTTGACTGCTCGTCGAAAGGTCAGTGTGACTCATCGATACTTTTAACGACTGTCGTTTGTTTTATAGTGTGTCTTTAAAGCGCTTAGCTGCTAATTTGCGTGTGATACGAACCTCAACCAGTTCAACCCATTCAGAAGTTCTAAAAGATATTCTGTATCATTTTATATACCGGTCTTGGTCTTACAAATGGTTTGTTTGGAAGATATTTTCCTCTCAAAGCAAAGTATTTCTGCCCAGTGCTCTGAATGTCAGTAACTACGACTCTCTTAAGGGGGATTAACGAGATTCCCACTGTCCCTATCTACATTTAAAATTGCCAAAATTAATAAAATGACTTAAATTTGGATGAAGTAAGGCGCACTAAAATATCATCTAATCACACCTCCTTCGTTTATATAAACCAGATTAATATGCCAAATACTGGTTTACCCTTCATCTCAAGATTCAGCCCGTTCGGCAATTGAACCACGGACACGGACAAATTACAGCTGGAGAACGGATCACAACACAGTACTGTAATCTAACTTGAAAACAAATGACGAACAGCAGCCGGAGCAAGCGCACAACAAAATGCTTCACGAGCGAGCAATGGTCTGAGAAAGTGAGACGAGCAAAATGCTTTCTGCTTCATTCTGCTCGATCGGTCCTATCTTTAACAATACGAAAGCACTTTTCAGCAAAAGCGCTTTTGCCAAAAGCAACGCATAAATTCGACATCGGTCGAGACTTTTCCAGCGTTTCGGCAAATACTGTAGTTGCCATCTTCATAACGTATTATGGGCGATAAATCAGGCAGGAGGCGGGTGTTTATCCAGTCGGGTCAAGGAAAACAGGCGATGGATATTTCTTAGCGACGACGTGACGAAGAACGTTTAGCCGAACTCGTTTGTTCAAAGATCTGCAACATTTTATCAACTACACAAGCAAAAACTACGATGTACGTCGAACATGAGACACGATTTGAAAAAAAAAATCTTTTAAATGAATTCTGTTTCTCTCGCGTATTTTATTTATTTTGTGTTCTGTCTGACGACAGGTCCATATGAACAGGATCCTTCCATCCTTTTCTCGGACTGGGACCTGTTCATATACGTTCTTGGCAGATGATCCAGAAGTGGTTTGCCATTGCCTTCTTCTGTGTGTGAATGGAGTAATTGTTGGGATGCCACGGAGGAAAACTCCGTGTTGCCTAGACCACGGCCTTGCCCGACACAAGTTATAAATTCAAACCCGAGATCCCAGGATTACAAGGCCAGCGTTCTAACCGCTAGACCACCTTATCTTATTATTATTTAGTGTTCTGTCTGACGACAGGTCCATATGAACAGGATCCTTCCATCCTTTTCTCGGACTGGGACCTGTTCATATACTAAAATATATATAATAAATTCAGGTCAATACACAAAACTATATTTGGATGTTAAAATTTAAAATTTAAATGTGTTCATATAAGTTCTTGGCAGATGATCCAGAAGTGGTTTGCATTGCCTTCTTCTGTGTGTGAATGGAGTAATTGTTGGGATGCCACGGAGGAAATCTCCGTGTTGCCTAGACCACGGCCTTGCCCAACACAAGTTATAAATTCGGACACCGCCGGGAATCGAACCCGAGACCCCCAGGATTACAAGGCCAGCGTTCTAACCGCTAGGCCACCGTGGCGGGTCTCTCGCGTAAGCCTAATTAATCTTATTCTGCAGATAAGATATTATCACCACCTCGAACACAGCCCCTACGTATCACGACTGCAATCACCAAGTTCCAGTCATCATTCCGTAAGCATCATCGAATCGCGTGTTTGTATTTTCATTACGATCTCATAATAGCCTAATGCTCTTTCAAAATTCAACGCAGTTGTTCATACGAAACTTGTAAACATTCTCAGAATCCACGTGCCTTGCTATCAAGGCTCGTAATTTGACTCAATATTTCGCACGAGTACACAAGACTGGAAACACCGACTTCATGAATTAATTCATTAGACCTTATATTTCAGCTAATGGTATGGTACGATCCAATCAGCCTCAATTTTTCTGTTTCATTATATTTATTCGTTCACGAATATTCAAAATGATGGAGATAAAAATAAACGATTTTGGGAGCAACACTCATACCCTAAAGATGGAGGAGGTATGTTCCATTGAAATTCTGCCAACAACCAGTGGGCGATTACCAAAAACCAGGCCTGCAACACCAAACTTCCTTTTGCTAATGCATCTCACAAGGGAATGGTTAGGTCGGTCATGCCGAGACCTCACCTGAAAAGTTGCTCGTCTACAGAGACCGTCTAGTAATGATTGTACATAAAATTTAAGCTGCTGATGCGAAAAAATTGCTCAAAGTTGGTACGTATATTTAAAATTCGCTCCGCCGCGCATGCGCGAGACAGCGGCGCGCCATCCACCGGTACATTGCAGCTGAGCTCGAGGAGAAAGGTTGAAGGCAGGGAAATACTCCAGAAATCTCTCTCTCTCTCTCTCTCGCTCGCGCGTAGTTAAAAGTATATAATACGCAGGTGTTTTATATGCTGCTTTGTGGAAACAATGTCAGAATGCTGTTAGCGAATGAATCCTTGAATGATATTTAAGAATCCAGTCCTTACCGCGAAGAAAACACAACTCTTCACCATTACAGAGATCAACTGGTTAACGCTGTTTAAGGAATTGTTTCTTCTCTCCGTGTTTGTAGAGACAGCGTTATGTTAATCTCTCACTGAAAAATACTTTTAACCCTGCAAATCCCAGTGGTAACCATATGTACCACGGAATTTAAAAATCAGTAACGCTTCAATTTCTATTTATGGCTCTCACAATAAATATCGATTACTTCCTTAAACAGCGTTAACCAGTTAATATTTCTAATGGTGGCGTGTCGTGTTTTCTTCGCGGTACGGACCAAAATAATAAATAATATTTAAACAGGTTTCGGGCTTCAAGGGACAAAACATAAGATACAATGCAACTGCAATCATCGTCGTTATAATGTTTTTGTTTCTTGGTTTATTTAAAGACGCTGCTTCAACTGTATTTGCTAAATGCCGTCTGGCGGCTAGCCTACGTGTCAGGAGGACGAAACGTTTTCTCACCAGACGCTCAACGCGACAATAAAAGTTTCCTGGCTAAATAACAGAATAAACCTTCACAGGCCAGTGGTAACTATGTATACCACCTGCTTTAAAACTCATAATCATATGTGTCTCCCGCAGGAGTGGAATATGGAATTCACACAAACTGCTTTCCAGTACGAGCATTACGATATCAGTTGCTTAATTGCATTTTGTAACCAATTATTACGGTTTTCAAATGAATAAGGATGAACTGAAAGGAACATGTAGCACGCATGAGAAAACTGAGCGATTCGTACTACATTTTTGTAGTCGGATAATGTGAAAGGAACAGAGAACGCGAATACATGGGACGATAACATTAAAGTACATCTCATGTAAATAGAATTTGATGGAGCAAACACGCGTTGTCTCGGCAACTATATGATTCGTTTCTTACCTCAAAGTAAACACAAGGCGTCACCATTACGAACATCGAGTAGTTGGTCTGACGTCACAGACGGACGGATCTTACGCAAAGGACAAGGCTCTCAGCCCATCCGATGTTATAGCGGTCCCAGGGCAGAGACACGCCGGAAACTTATCCAACTACGGTTAGCGTTGAACAAGTCCCGGGTTCGATCAAATCCGCTGCCACGTATTTCAAACTGGCGTCTGAATACGCAGGAGGACATGATAATGAGTCCAGGGGGATATCCTTAACTTCCTGATCTTGCTGTTAGCTCCTTATCCCTTTGAAGCCGAAGATCGTCTGAATATTATTTATGAATTCAGTCCGTACCGCGAAGAAAACACTTCACCTCACCATTACGAAAATCAGCTGGTTAACCCTTTGAAGCCGAATCTCGTCTGAATATTATTTACGAATCCAGTCCGTACCGCGAAGAAAACACTACACCTCACCATTACGAAAATCAGCTGGTTAACCCTTCGAAGCCGAAGATCGTCTGAATATTATTTACGAATCCAGTCCGTACCGCGAAGAAAACACTACACCTCACCATTACGAAAATCAGCTGGTTAACCCTTCGAAGCCGAAGCTCGTCTGAATATTATTTACGAATCCAGTCCGTACCGCGAAGAAAACACTTCACTTAACCATTAGAAGTCGAATCAGGCGGTACCACATAAGATTTAACAAAAGAACATCCCGGTCGAAGCCTTAAGACAGACCCTCCTCCACGCAGTGACTGAGTATCAGTACGATGATCCCACTCTCAGAATTGAACCAAAAATCCTGTGTGAATCTCGGATGACGCAAACAGCTTAGTGGCACCAAAACCTAAAATCGGCGTAAACTGATCAAACGACAATTAGAAGAACCACGGCTTTGACCAGATCAAGAGGGCGACTTGGCCGTACAAAAGACACGAGCCCCGTTTCACCTGCCCCTCGAAACTAAATAAACCCGGACTTGGAAAGCAGAACGAAGTGTGTCTTGCGTAGAAAAGATATTGTATTCCCCCGGACCTGGAACAGTTTCATGGATCCGAAACGGAAATTTTCCTTCAAATTATCTTATGCTGACTGCCAGCAAAAATATCTCCGCATCCTCAGGACAAAGCTATAGGACGACAATCTCAAATCCGACTACTTTGCAGTTCGTTCGAGATGTCACGTGTGAAAATTAACATTCGAATAAGAATCAGACTTTCAATAACAAAGAATATTGTTTTAAAATCGTCGCATTACCCAACATCTCCCATGACGCCGATCGTAGTTCCTGATTTTCACACAGGCTGTGCATTTTATGAAGTCTTCGTCGCAATAACTCGCTTGAGAAATCCAATACACGAAACGAAGTTCGTGTTAAATGTCAAGTTTAAGTCCCATAATTCTTGTAGTTCACGGTTCTAATCCCGATGTCAGCAACGGAGAATCTATTCTCATGTTTCCCGATCCGTTCTTATAAAATTTCGCTGCAAAACACAAATCCACGTACCAGTTCGTATTTTCATCTTGCTCAGGATATGGCCCGGTGGCGGACTTTTGTTAACACGTAATGAACGTTCCGGTTCACAAGAACGAAGAGGATTTGTTGACAAATTAAGCATATTTTAGTTTTTCAATTACGAATCTGACACATCGAATTACTTATTACTCTTACGATAAGGATAATCGGCGACTGTGCCGGCCCTACGGTCTTTTCCGGTACGCGTGATTCCTTCCCCAGTTGAAGGGTTAACTTGTAGGTACAAAACCGGACAGTCACCAAATATTCGTACTAAATTATTATCAATGGTTACTACTGTAAGTTTGCCCAGCAGGAGTCAGTGATATTTCATGGACACAGACCAGGGGCGCACAAAATTCCGAAACGACGACAAGTGCCGCTATGTCTGGCCAATTCTGGTCAGCCAGCGATACGAAGCCTCGGAACGAAGCTTACACCGAGTAGCTAATTTGCCTTCCACCGAGCTCATATATAAGCAACGTCGTGTTACAAAATCACGCTCGTCTCTTGTCCCCCTCTTCAGACCTTGTCTCAACATTCCAGCTCCGTACACATCTTGAACAAACACAGCATCACGCTCCTTTAAAAATTCTCTAAAGTTTTCAAAGTAAAAAGTTGAAATAAAGCCTCAGAATTATGACCACAAATTTTCCTAAGACGGAAAAACCCACCGTCATTAACCATTTGAAGCCGAAGATCGTCGGAATATTATTTATGAATTCAGTCTGTACCGCGAATGCTACCAGAATACAAAACCACCATTCGCTAGCTAACTCGTGAACCAGGCGGGTCTGCTCTGGTTAAAATAATAATGAAGAAGAGACACGTGTTGATCCGTCGAAAATAAGTGTTTCAATTAGCTTAAATGTTATGTACAGAGACGAGTCTACTAGGAATATTATCTGGGTCGTACCTAATTGCTGTTGTCAGAAACACAGCACACAGTGTCGTCTAAAATTATCCACACAACACCGCTTCAGGAAGAACACAAGATACGATGTTCAGATAAAGGCAGGAACAAGTTGTAATGAAGCTTTGATCACCTCGCATTCAGGTTGGGCAGGGAAACAGATTGTAGAAACGTGACACCTAATGTTCTTGAGACAGAAGAAGGATGGGATTTTAACGCCATTTTATTAGCTTTATTTTTTTTTCTGACAGTGTTTTCCGTTCACAGACGTTCGAGTAGAAGGGACTTCCGTTTATGGAGGGTCTGACAGATTACTTGCTGTGCCAGATGCGAATGAACGCAAATGTTTACCAAAGCTGTAGTATTTTATCCCGTAAATACGTGTAGATCAATCTTTCCGTTTTCATATTTTCTATTCTTAAAGCGTAAAAATACATAATATTCTCTCTTTTTTGCGATTTTCTTACGTTGATGGCCTTCATTTTTGTTTCTTTCATATACAGAATATTTGATTTAAAACGGCAATCCTTGCTACTACACGTGAACAGCTTCACTCAGGAAACGATGGAGCCAGTGGAAATTTGAATTATCGCGGTCGTTTCCCTTTGTTCTAGGTGAACTGCTTGAAAACGGTACGGCCGTAATTTAAGCTGTTTTGTCACAAACACTTTCTGTATCCCGAAATTTGTTACCATTCATTGTGCTGCTGTCTTACGACAGGCATTTGTAAATGTTCGAGAATGAATGTAGTCTACGTTCTGCTCGTGAATACACAATGTTCGCACCTGCAAAGCTTTTGAACAACTGGAATGAGCAGTAGTGCAGCTGCAAGGACGTCCTTGACTCGAGTGTTATGGTGAAGGTTAGAAGGGCCTATTAAAAAGCCTGTTAAGAGTCTAATATTCTGCGAAGACAAAAATTATTTTACTTGTTCTTCATTGAATGTATGTTACATCAAGAATATTTCCAACAAAAGCGACAGAAGTAATGAGGCCATATTTAGTAGCACGTGGGGATAAGCTCTTGGAGTAGAAATTTGTGGGGAAATGTGTTGATCTTATATTTTTTATTTAGTGTTCTGTCTGACGGCAGGTCCATATGAACAGGACCCTTCCATCCTTTTCTCGGACTGGGATCTGTTCATAAACGTTCTTGGCAGATGATCCAGAAGTGGTTTGCCATTGCCTTCTTCTGTGTGTGAATGGAGTAATTGTTGGGATGCCACGGAGGAAAACTCCGTGTTGCCTAGACCACGGCCTTGCCCAACACAAGTTATAAATTCGGGCACCGCCGGGAATCGAACCCGAGATCCCAGGATTACAAGGCCAGCGTTCTAACCGCTAGACCACCTCATCTTATTATTATTTAGTGTTCTGTCTGACGACAGGTCCATATGAACAGGACCCTTCCATCCTTTTCTCTTCTCGGACTGGGACCTGTTCATATACGTTCTTGGCAGATGATCCAGAAGTGGTTTGCCATTGCCTTCTTCTGTGTGTGAATGGAGTAATTGTTGGGATGCCACGGAGAAACCGGGAAAGCCCCCGGAGGAAAACTCCGTGTTGCCTAGACCACGATCTTGCCCAACACAAGTTATAAATTCGGGCACCGCCGGGAATCGAACCCGAGACCCCAGGATTACAAGGCTAGCGTTCTAACCGCTAGACCACCGTGGCGTGTGTGTTGATCTTATCTGACTAAAATTAAATTCTCCCGGAAAGTCTTGTTCGTAACCCCAAATACCAAACTATAAGCTGTACTCGTAAAGAGGGAACATGGTGACTGACAGAGAGGTAGGAAAGACCTTATATGCTAAAGGACACAGTAAGACTATCGCTGTTATAACATTAATGTAAGTGGTCGTTGGTGCGTAGGTATTAAACGACTCTGTATCATCTATAAGTGTTGGCTAGCGTTTGTTGTTAAGGGTGATTGAACTCTGAACTAGATGGGCTGGTGAAGGAATATTTCAATTATCTTTGCTGTAGGGCGTCCTGAGAGAACTGTAACTTATACCTTGATCAGAATTGGCATTTCAGTCAAACTGTTGCCACACGCTTACAAATGTATGACGTCACTAATGTAATGCAGGAGGTATGTTGGTTTGTGTTTGTGTAGTAATATGAACAGGGAGATGAGATAGAAAAGAAGCTAAGCTGACTATTTAGGACATTGAGGCAACTCTTGTACAGTATTCTTAGGCCATGATGCAATAAAGATATTCTCGCAACAGATTGTTCAGAGGTCGAGTTTTAAAAGCTTACAACATGCTTGGTATCGAATTATGACAGCTGAACATCAGCCAGACGATCTATATATAGACCATTCATAAAATTCGTTTTCATACTTAAAGGACGACTATTAAATGAATACTATTTAAACGCCTGCTGATAGTGCAGCTTGCATAATCAAATCCTAGGTTAGAATTCATTAGAGTATTCGAATAATTTTTATTATGTTGTGTTTGCCTATACGAATTTTTTATCCCCGGAACTACTGAGCTTAATTAAGAAGTTTAATATTGGGGATCTATGCCTACACTACAAGATGAAAAGGGGTTTTAGTTTTCATTCAAAGATTTATTACTTCGCCGACCTAGAAATAATTCGCCAACAAATTTTGAAGAGTTTATCAAAAATTTAAATATTATGTGAAACATAAGCATATTTAGAATCTCATCTACAACCCTTTATTCTGTTATTTGCCTTTTGTTTTTTATCTACATAGCGTCTAATTAATTAACGACATAGCTCGAAAGTGTACTTTTTTTTTTGTAGAGATTAACTCAATGAACACGCGCCATATCTGCAGACTTTATGCAAGGAACCTGCTACCTACACACAATATCGCTGTGACTACACAAGAACCCACGCAGGCAACGTCATATTATAATCTGCACGCGCCAGTCCGTTTGTCAGTTGTCTTCAGTTAGACGAGGTGCAAGGATTTTTCTCTTTTTTTACAATAGCAGTGTTCATTGTCGAACATTGCCTGGAATCTCGTTCTTACTTAACTTGCCAAAATGAATTTAGGGACACATATTCAGGATTCTTCTGTGCCAAACAAATCGACAATATCTCGTTTGTGAAAAGTTTCCGTGAGATAAATTCTTCACCAGGTTGCATCAACCATGAAGAAAATAGTGAATGTATGCATCACTGAACGCGGTGGATATTTCCATCACTTATTTAACTTGTTTTGTTTTGTTTTCAGATTTCATTGTAATTAAAATTTTGACAAATATAACAAGTGTGAGGGATGGGTTGCATGACTTTACAATCGCCCTTTACAGCGAGTTACAGACATGCATTGTGCTGTTCGGAGCGGGTACGGAGTCAGGAATGACATTCTTTCTCTCATGTTTTTAACTAGGAATAATAACAACCCTGTGATCTTAATAATAGGTTTTTACCAACCAATATATTCCTCACATTTCGGGACAGAGACCATGTGCCTTAGTGTCTCCAGATGTGCTCATGAAATTCTAAACATTGCACATGGTACTTCCTGAGGTCCCTATAGAATTTATGTTACAAGCCTCAACTATTTGGGAAGACCGTCAATTTTTAATCGTACTGTATCTGTCAGAATAAGTGATGTTGTTCTGAAAAAAATTGTGTTACGTGTTTGAGTTTATTTCGACACGTCAGAACAGAAAAGTTTACTGTCGCAACATCAATAAAAATGGTGATTTAACAGCAATGTAAGTAGGTCGATTTAATGAAGCGTGGATAGACACTCATGATTCCAATCCAGTTTTAAACTTTGAAACATTTCTTAATGGGCAGAGGATTGTGAGTGGTAAGCATATTTCTGCCCCCCTATAACCGGCATGATCTTGGTACCCACTGGATTGAATGTTGGGTTCGCGCATGCGTGCTGTACGATCGTAGGAATATAAAGTAACGGCTGCTATGAATTTGTGTCGACTCGATTTTGGTCTTCGGGTAGTAACGTCGTATAGACTTGTACGTAGATACAAAACGCTGCTGAGGACCAAACTGCCTCCATCTTCTCAGCCCTGAAAATGGAGGCTGTATGTTGCTCCGAAACTTTGGTGTTCAAGTCTGCACGTCGTTGCCACCCACAACAGTATCGATATCCCCGTCGTGGAAACATCATATTTGGGTCGACTCGACGGCTTTGGTTAAACGCAGTTTTTAAATAAAATAAAATTCTATTTTTTTTAATCGTTCCAGTGTATATATCGCTATAGATCTATATCGAGAATCTTTCTTTTAATGAGTTTTATGCAACCTAAAGTTTTAAGTAGCCATAAAGGTAAAATCGGCTTTATGAGACTCATTCTCCTTTTAACTCATATGTATTCATTTTTTGAATCTTTGTAAATAAGAAATATACAGCGGATTATCAGTGCAACAAAGTGAAGCAATGCCGAAGAATTTAAAGTAATGTTTCACATACATGACCGTGCATTCATCTGAATTTTCAAACTACAGATCCCGTTATTGTTCTCTGTATGACATTAAACGTTAATTGTACATTCAGCAATTAATTGTGTGCTCTGCTAACGATTAAATGTCTTTATTCTTTTAGTTCCATTGGAAAGTTACTACATTTCAGAGTATTACAATAATTTTATTTGCTGAAAGGCTTTTTAATTAGCGCACACGCTAATAATTTTATGATACATTTAATCGTTGATGACTTTGGGCTGAGTTTAATTGGAGTGATAAAGCATGTAGAGAGGACTTTTGTTTATGTGATTCCGGGTCGCTAACCCATGCTGGGCATGGCTGTAATGTTGGAGCATTACTTTTATCATTACATACACATCTACTGGCTAAATCGGGATCCGACATGAAGGCAACAGTGTATTTATTAAAATCCTAAACAGTTGAGGTTATAAATATTAGTTTTTTTACATTATAGACCTATGATATTAATACGTAGACCATATAATTTATAATCAGTGCGCATTTATTGAAACAGAAATGCTGTATCGTATTTTGATGTCATCTATATCCCTTCGTTTCATTTCGCTTTCGAAAGTGGATTGGACTGAATTCAAACCGACAACAAATTCACAGGAGTGTATATATAGAGCTTGTATGGCCATAGAAAACTTTATCACACAGGGCAACGACAATATTGAATAGCCCACTTTCGCATGGATCATTTCGCTAACAAATGCAGACTGCGCTATCAAACTTTTGTGATATATTTGAAGTGGCGTGCCCATATAAAGGACTACTTTCACCATTGGCGGATATGACGTGGGAGTAGTATGTATGACTGTAGCATGGCTGTGCTATTAAAAGTTGCTGGTTCTGAAACAGATCTTTTTTTTTAAAAAAATGTTTTCTTGTATTTTTGTAGCTTTAGAAAATGAATGTCCTTCGATCGTCAACTATGTATTGCCCTCGATGATTCTGATTGAATGGTCTGTTATCTGGATGTTATTTATTCTTGAACTGTTGTCATTATAACCTACTTTACAGGAGTTCTTGCCACTGCAGAGCGCCCTGTCTGTCTGCATGAAAAAAACTCGAACGGATATGATTATGATTAAATTTGATACTGAAGTATTTTACGAAAGGCTGTCTATTTCAATTTTAATCTATATCGCACACTTTTTAACGACCCCTTTAAACGAAAAAATAAATACCTTTTTAAGGTTATCTCAATAAATACTTTGCGAAGAAAAAAATGGATTTTAGCTTACTTGAATGAACGTGTTAATAAATCGCATAAATTTTATTGTAGTTAAGGATATCGCGCTAACTATTTGAACATTTAAGACATAATGCTTGCTCCTTTCCTTTAACATACACCACATACAAAAGAAAGGTAAAAGGTTGTAACTGAATCTGTATTTTGTTGCTTGTTACTTATCACTTCTTTTACGATGAGTCATTCTTAGCAAGTATTCCCCAAATGTTTCCTTTTTTACTTAGTTTTAATTTGTTAACGTCGATCCCAAATATTTGAATATTTTCGGGTGATTTTTTAGCTGAGAATATTTTATAAAAATAATATGAGGTGTCTGGATCAACATAGGGTCTTATGAACACAATAATCACCTTCTTATTTCATCAAAGCCTGGAAATATCATAATCATCTAGGTGATTGTCTTCTTCACAAGAATATTTATTACTAATACAAAATTACCCAATTAAAATCTGTTGTATGTCATAATTCCATATTATTATATCACTCGCCTAAAATGTATTTTTATTTTTATACTCCTGTCTTTCAATAAAATCTTCTCGGGCAATCAGCCGCGTTAACTGGTTACCGTAGTAAACCGACGTTTCGGGACCAAACTCGTCAGGGTTCTGATGTGACTGGAGGATCCAGTTACATTGGTTTACTACGGTAACCAGTTAACGCGGCTGATTGCCCAATAAGATTTTATTGATTGCACTCGCCGCGAAAGTCTCAAATCCTATAACTTCTTTCATTGTCTGGGTCTACCAAGTGATTCTTTCCACGGATTAATGCCGCTTTCTATCCAGAAGGGTTAGGATGTGCACAATGGCTGCAGGAGGCAATTTCTAGCACTGGAAGTAAATTGTGATGGTTATCTTAAGCACTTATTTTGCGTAACTAATAAGCGTACTTTTATATTCACGGTTTTAACATTTTAAATGGCTACAGTTCCGATGTCTTTTTCGGAATCGGACTGTGTTTATCGACTCAAACGTATCTAATGCGCTATTAAAATATTGATTTTGGGGACTCCGTATATCGATATTCCTCAACATGTAGCGTTTTAGAGACCCCTGTTCAATCTCACTGGTTCGGATAACGAACAGAACTCCATTCTTTCGTTCCAGGAACCTTCCATGCGCAAAACAGAAATACGTTTCGACATACAATTGTACAATTATTTAATCACAGCGTTTGTGATTAGCCGAGGTTCTATAAAGGCCAAGCAAATATAATAGCGCTTTCTGAGTTGTACTGGTACAGTCTGCATTAACTTCGGACCAGTCTTTTCATCGTTTTTCAAACAACAGAAGCTGCATTATAAAAGAACTGCGAAACACCTACTTTGCCTTGATGTTGAAATTAAAGCAAATAAATTGTGTCCATTGTGAAATTCAAATATTATACACTGTAACAGAGGATATGCTACACGCTGTTTCGCTTTAAAATATGACATCTTGACGTTGTTAATCTCGCTTCCTTCTTTGTGCTTCGTCCTTCTTATGCTCGGGGAAAAAGATAATTTGGATTTTCCATTGGAATCTGTATTTTCGTCGCCTATAAATCTGCTTTTCTTCTTTGTTTATAGAAACCGATAAAAATTAAAGATGGGCTTACTACAACGAAATTAGTATGTGTAGATTACACTTACCCAGTAGGAGATTGTTTATACCCTTAACTGATTCTGACAAACATTTACCTTTTGGGGCTGATCCTTAGGTGAATAACAGTGCTCTTTCAGTTGTAGAGGTTATAACGTTGAGTACGAGGACGAACGTGGTTCTCGAAACGTTGGTGTTTTCTCTGCGCACTGAGGACGAGGACGAAGATGGTTCTAGAAACGGCATTTTCTTCATTGAGCCACCTTACACGGCTGGTAGCCCGATAATTTATTAGGACGATGTGTGTTTTCACGTGTCTTGTATTGTGTTGATAGTTTCTTCTCATCTTCCCCCAATATCATCCAAGGAATGGAACTTGACTTGTACTATTGTAAACTTAATGCAGTTTTAATTCCGTCTTTAAAATATTATGCTAGGTCTTCCAAGTGGCCTCTCACATCAGTTTATCGAACTAAAATTTTAAGAGCCGCAAGTTCCCGATGATCATTCTCATATTCGGTAAAGATCAAAAGGTATCCACAAGTGTTCTCCTGTTTTCGCTGATGTACGGCCGATCGGTTTTCTTCCTTCAATAAGCAAGCATTTGGTTAATACGAGGCGCGTCCCAAAAGTAAGTTTCCCACTCGTCCCACAGCTAGCAAACCTTATATTGAGCGAAGCGACTGTGCGTACGTGATAGAGCAATGACGTAGCATGGCGCATGCACTAACGGTACTTCCCGCGTTCTCACAGTAGCATCGTTGCAGCTGTTGAAGATGGAGGTTCTTATTCCAGCTCCCGCCGACTGTGAAGTGCTGTCAGTGATAAAGTTTTTGAATGCACAGAGCATAGCGCCGATCGAAATTCATCGTCAGCTGTGCCGGGTCTATGGGCCTAACGTCATGAGCAAGCAGATGGTGCGTCGCTGGTGCAGACAATTTTCAGCCACGGGCCATTCAGAACAAGCGGCGCGGGATGCTTAGTGCCGTTATTGTCTTCCTGCACGATAACGCTAGGCCGCACACGGCTCGACGGACAGCAAGTCTCCTGCAGGAGTTCAGCTGGGAGGTGTTTAATCATTCACCCTACAGCCCGGACCTCGCTCCCAGTGATTTCCATCTTTTCCTACACCTCAAGAAATTCCTGTCCGGTCAGCGTCAGCGTTTTGAGAATGACAGAGAGGCGGAGATGGTTGTCACACAGTGGTTCCAATCCCAGGCGGCAGACTTCTACGACACAGGTATTCAAAAGTTGGTCCCACGGTATGACCAATGTCTCAATTCCGGTGGCGAATATGTTGAAAAATAGCTGGACACTTGCTGTATCTGTTGCAATAAATATTTCCATGAAATTGTGTTTTGTTTCTGTAAACGGCCCCAGGGAAACTTACTTTTGGGACGCGCCTCGTACTTCGCCTGCAAACTGCAAATCTCGACTCGGAGAACCGCAGTCTTGCGAGGTGCGTGACCTGAAGACGTCTGCTGTTCTTGACAGCCGTCTCGGGGGTTGTACGCTGTGCGAAACATTTCCTTACAAGCGACTCAAAAACAGCTTCATCTTCGCTTTTCGTCAAGGCTTCAAGCGTTATCACTCGCTTGGGAGTTGTACAAGACCGCCAGGAATTCTGCACGCGGAACTGCTCCATCGTTCTTCTGTCTATCTCTCTCTCGCGTGCGAGATAGAGAGAGAGAGAGATCATACACGAAGTCCTGCATACATCAGCGACGGTAAGATGGCTTAATTTTTTCCCGGTAAGTAACTTCTACCCAGCACAAACTGCTCACGCATTTGTGCTGCTGCAAAACACATTCTATTTCACAACTAGAAACGTCGTCCGTCTCTCGTTTCAATTCTGTGAACGCGGAATTAGCGTTTTGTAGCGCCACGTTATTACACGTACATAGAGAAGACGAATGGAAATTGCTGACAACCTGAATCCTTTGACACAGCTCTGTTCATCGAGTGCGATTTTAACGTCGCTCAACGTTTAACACATTGCAGAGGCGTTAATCTTTTCTGTGAGTAGCGAAGTTAACTCCGTACATACCACGGGCCAGTGCGGCACTGCGGTTGGCTGAGAGCTTCCTGCCGTAGTAATGAATCGGCGACCTGCACTGACTGACCCGCCCAGCCAGTAAAGAATTCGTCGTTGCAAATTTCGATCCACACGAATCCAGTCCACACTCTAATTCACTGAGATCCTTTTTGTATTACCTTCTTAAGCAGGTTCTTTCCATCCAAACTAAAAAGCTACTCACATTTTGTCTGTCTCCCTCACGAGTACAACTGCATGCTAATAATGTTTGAAGAGGGGAAATTGTGAAAGTACTCATTACGCAGTTTTCTCCAGTCACTTCATACCTCGTAGGTACAATTTTTCTCTTTCAAACACCCTCAACCTCCATTCTTCACAGAGTCTCAGCGACCAAGTTTCAAACTCACATAAAACAACTGTTTCTTTTTATAATTTAAACTTTCTCTGGATATAAAAATGAGCCGGGATATCTAGCTACGGACCGGACGACAGCAGTTCGATCCCCGACGGGAGCAGAGGGGTGTTCCTCTAGCCTCTGCGTCCAGACCGTTTTGGGGCCCACCCAGCCTCCGATCCAATGGGTACCGAGGTCCTTTCCCGGGGGTAAAGCGTGGCCGGGGCGTGACGCTGGCAACTCACTCCCAACTCGTGCCGAGGTTAAGAATTAGTAGGAGCTATGCCTCTCTCCCCCAAGCGCCTACATGGCGTATAGTGGGACAGCTTTACTTTACTGGATATAAAAAGCGTATTGAATGGGAATTCAGTTATTCTGAATTTTTAAGGGAGGTTTCGTAAAATTATACAATTGCGTTACCACCGGATTACATTAACTCTAATGTCCGTCAACATTAGCAGTTTTAGCACACTGTATCAACTGCGAGGTTACCCAGTGTCAAATGAGGGGCGAGGTGATAACGCATGGTGAATTACATTCACAAATTAATTAAGTGTACACTGAATTATGAGAATGTTTGCCGCCGCTAAAGTCAGAACAATTTCTCTTACTGGATGCAGAATACAAAACCAGAAAGTACAAAATTTGTTGTTTTATGTGGTCATGCAGAGAAGCACTGATATAAATGTATCGTACTTCCCTGTCTTATTCATAAATTAGGCTAATGCCCAGTGCGTCATGAGCCCTGGAAATACTTGCATTGAGAGTCTTGTCCGCTTTGCAGCTCCGCCTATTACGAGGCCACAGATCGTCCTCTCGTTGGATCAAGAAAGTCTCATGAGTAATTATGATTATTATTCCCGAAAGAGCCGACCAGGAACGAGCAGGTTGAGATGAACCGCGTGTTGGTACAACACAAAGCACAGGAGGAACGCACAAAATTGTGGTCTGGAAATGACGTCACGATAAATCACAGTTCCCGACACGGAAGTGCCGTGTGGGTTGCATACTAAAGAGGGGAAGCGGTCGGGCGGCTTCTTACAAAGAAAAGCCGTCGTGTTTCTCCTCTTGTCCTCGTCCCGTGTTCGAACGTTTTCTGTTACGAACTAGTTCTCTCGCACTTTCGCTACTGACGAGAGCACCTTTCTCTTGTTCTGTGCGTACCTCCTCTTCTTCTCTGTTTCGACTGTCTTCAGGAGTGATTGTATTGGCATTTCGCAGTTCCGAGACACATTTATGTGCCGCAGAGCATCCTCCTATAAACTTGTGCAAAATAAGCTGAAAAGTAATTAACAAACAAGTGGCATGCAAATTTCTTCTCCTACACCACAGTTCCCTTGCCTGTCTGTCTGTCTGTCTGTCTGAACTGGACTCCAAGCTTTGGGTTCAATTGCCTCAGGGTATGGACCAGCTTCGGCCCCTTGGGAACCTCTGAATCCCAAGAAAGGATGAGAATTGTTTTACCCGCTGAGCGACCATCAGTTTATCTAGGAGGACTCTGCTCCATGAAGTTACTTCTCTCACTTGGTCCAACGTGAACGCCCTCCCTTGCAGCTGTGGGACCCCGTGTCCTTCCCCTTGCAGCCCGATAATTAATTACCATGTCCAGGTTCATCGTCTGTCCCGCTCTCACGAACTCGTGGATCTTTCTGGACATGTGCTCCTCCCTCAGGCCTCTCTCCTCTCCTCTCCTCTCCTCTCTTCGGAGGATCGTGCGGCGCACAAGAGAAATTCACTGAAGTCAAAACGAGAGCAACAACTGACGGGCGAGCTTCAAGTTTCCTTTCATGCTTGCCGATTCGCACAAACATGTTGTTTAATTGATGAAATAAACTTTATTCCCTGCGTTGCTCTCAAGAACTCACCAGCGCTCGTTATCATCGCGGTGATACATGAAACATGAAAACTTCTTATCAACCGCTTATCCTTGCATCAGAGTACTCTACGAATGCCGATGCAAATGGGGTCCGGAGCTGTTCGCCCTCTGGCAGGAAGCATTTACGCTTATCGCCACTGGAGAGTGACTGTCAAATCTCATGAAGTTCCAGTGGGGATAAACCCCTTCAGGTTTTCCCCACTGAAACGTACATTTTCCTTTTTCATTTTCTTTATGAGTACTACGTACCCCATCCAATTCACCCTCCTCGAAGCGATCAGTGCCTCATAACAGACTATCTGATGAAGGTGAAGGCGAAGTTCCTGGCGTTTGCGTAAGCACCACACCATGAAGATGTTCAAGAAGTGGAGGCATAGCTCCTCGTACTCTTAACCTCGGCTTCACCTCCCAGATACTTTACCCCGGAGGAAATAGCTCCCTGGGCCTGCTCAGTGGACAGGAGGCTGGATAAACCGGCGGTGTGCTCCCCTGCAGGGCTCCAGCGAGAGCGAAGAACACCTCTTCGTGTTCATCACGTTCTACCTTGGAACTAGACAACTCGCATGCACCGGGGCCATAGTTGCTGCACACATACTGCGACAATTTAAACGAGGTCATTATCGGCTCACAACAGTTACCTCAGATATAATTTTACAGCTACAATGACGTTGATCCACTGCAGCTTGTTATTGCTTTCGAGTAAGAGTGATCTACGGCCACAGTTCGGTCGATTCGCGGTCAGCAACAAAGCGACCTGGTGGCGCCATCCCCCGTGTTGTGGCGCGAAGAACAAATTCGAACTCCTGAGCACTACTAGGTAGCAACAATTCTAACCAAATGCAGCGACACGTTCTGTCGTTTCGAGACGTTACAAAGATTTCGACGAGCACACAGGATGTCATTTATTTCCGTCGGCCATTAAGGACAGATAAATTAATCGTTTATCAAATACTCCTGCAATTACAGACATTCCGAAATGTTTTCTGAAATGATCTTGAAACGGTACTAAATTATTTAGCTGGAAGTCCAAGGCTTTCCCAGTGCGATTTCCTCTTCTAACAAGATGCAGAATACCAGAACTGCAAACATCCAGAAGTCTGGACTCATGAACTGAGGAGGCCCTGAGAGACAAAGGTTAATTGGCAGGCGATGCCAATCGAACGCACCATCAGTAATTACACGTGTCTCACGTGTCCGGTAATTAGAAGTAGGAAGGATCATCATTTGTCAGATGAGTCTCACGCCGCGGGCGACTGTCAAGCGCGATCGCTCTTAGTGACTGAGTGAACTACAGGCCACAGCACGTGGCTCGCCTGGATGCCTGATAACCAGGCTTCAGCCGCGAAGCTACTGGAAAGTTCTGCGACAAGATTCAATCTCCTTTTTGTGACGCGGGTAAATTTACTTTGTATGCTAAATATATGCCTGTGACAAATGATGGCATTAATATTGTGATTCCAGCTCGGATTATTTGATTGTACTGACTCTCAAACGCAGCTTCTTTCCATTCTCAGAACAATTTTCCTCCCGCACGTTACACATTCGAGGGATGAACTAAAATGACCGTGCAAGAAGGTCAGAGGGAAAACCAACGAGTGTTTTCGCTTCTTCTGACTTCATTCCCTTCGGGTCCGTATTTGGGGCCAACAGTTTAAATTTGAAAGAACCAAGACGGAAAGGCAGAGTTGACTTTATTTCTAACTTTTCCCATCGTCTGAATAAAGATTTGACAACGCCGTCTTCGTCTCTCGCTTCAATCGACTTGGAAGCAGAACTAACTTTCTAGTTTTTCTGTGCAAAAACTTAAGCTTGGTTCCTCGCTTTTACCTCTTTGAAAACCCGATAAAACGAAACGTAAACCTAAGTCGACTTATTTTCACACGAAATAACACTCCACGTTGTGTGAGCGGATAGCACGGAATACAGGCGTCGATTCGCGCAATTCCTTGTAAGGAGGACAAACCTCTCGCCCGCCGTCTCGTTCGAACACAAGAGTAGGTCTCGTCTTCGGCATGACCTACAGGTGACACTGCCATTACAGCAGCACGAAGCCTGCCAGCTATGGGTATAATACCAGCATACGGAGCTGATCATAAATTATCGGAAGTATGACCAGTGCCAATGATGATGGACCAGGACGGCTAATTGTTACCACTCCCGGGTCGCTTGCAGTGGGACCGGCAGTGCGCCGTTGAAGACGCGATTCGAATTCAGGCCGATGATACGAATGATCTGGGCAATACCAGGCCAAGGATGGTGCCTGCCAGCCGGCGTGATTGATACTCCGTCTTGCTGCATTGAAATTCATTGCTGCGGGGCCCGCGGACTCGCTAAAGGAAGATGGGATTAATTTCGAGATTTTAATTAATGCATCGACCTGGCCGGCCGGCATCCTAGAACAAATTCTGTTAACTACTCGCGGGAACTGAGGTCAGGCCCCAAATTTGGGGGTAACGGATGGTACGTGGGAACACTAACAAATTAATGCAAAGCACTGGAAAAATATTACGAGACACCACAGAGGCAAATTTAATCTGAGATTTCAAAATCGAGTATTTCCAAAATCTGCAAAAATAATTCTTGCACGGAGATTCATTGACTCACACAGGGGCTATGGTCTGCCCGACGCTTAAAATAGATCAGTGCACTCATGACAAAGTCGCAAAGAACGGCAGATCAGTTATAAGTATTTCTCTATCGGGCGCATTACAAAGTCAGAATTAGCCGTTCTTTATGTACTAAACCTTCTCAGATGTTGAGAGACAAACGCAAACAGCAACGGGGAGACTTGTCCCCCTTTAGTGACAATCTAGAAATGAAAAGCGTTGTTATGAACTCTGCTGTCCTACTGAACGTTTAGAACTCGCAACAGAATAAATTAACTGAGATTAGCTGTCATCCTCGTAGAGAAGATAACTGAACCGCATTTCAACACAATGCGAATTCGAAGAACTGACTTGGTTCAAGCGACTCCTATGACCCCCCCTCCCCCAGGACACAGAGCGTAGTGTTTCATGACCTCGAATACAGACGTTGACTTCTGCTCCGAATTGCCGATCATCGCACACAGGAAAGCTTAAAGTCTGTACTTACTACAAATTCAGTTCTCGGTCAGTCTCTTTCAAACAAGTGGCTGTTTTTATTAAACAGATAATTTCTGGGTTCTAAGAATCACTCTTGCAGGCATGTAGCACGCATACGAAAGACCAGAAATGCGTAAGCAATTTTAGTTGAAAACAACTTGTGAGACATACACCCAGATGAGACTACAATATTAAAATTAATCTCACATGGTATAAGAATGTGAACTGCATTTACGTGACTTAAAAGACACGGAGTCCCATAAAAGGTGTAGAAATTCTTAGTCATTTGGGCTATTATTAGCTTTCTAAGAATGATTCTGTTCCATGCAATCACTTACAATGTTACGTAGCGTATTTGCTCGATTTTAAGACGCCCTTCCTTCAAAATTTAATTTATTTTTTGTTTAATCTGTGTGCGTCCTACATTTGATGTCGTCTAAGAATCGATGTCGAAAAATCTTCATGTTAGCTGTTGCACAATCACGTGACAGTGTCTGAATATATTTTATTATGCGAAGAAGAGAACTGTGAACAATGGCTTTATCCAGAAAGAAAGAGTTCTCGACGACGCTCAATATAAATATCGTTAGCAAGTCCCGGGTGCACCGACGATGGCTCACGTGTGATCGCACGTGCCTTAACTCCGCCGCCTGGTGTCTCCCCTCAACGTGAAAAACGCGATTTTAATTGTTCCCAGGCGACCAACGCCGCTCTCAAACCACAAACACTTGCTCTCCGTAACAGCGTACCTGCCGAGCAGACCTGCGCGTAGAAACAAGGCGACTCCTCTTTCGAGTAATTTCATCGCTCGTGGTGCCTTTAAAGGGTCTACTTTGAGGACTTCTGACGTAAATAATTTTACTTCAAGTTCACTGTAGGAATCGGAATTCACTTGTTGTAGCCATACAACAGATGAATTTGTTCATTATTCATTAACTGCATTAAGGCAGTGCTACACCTGAGGCGGCAAGACGCTGGCGTCGACCCGCGTCCAATCCGCTGCGACGTGATTTCAACCGAGGTTTAAAACGGGCGAAGCGGAGACGGGGTTTGTTGTCCTCCCCCGGCTAATCATTTCACCGTCGCCCCGTACCCCTCATCTGTCACCGCCCCACGAGGTGTGCGACAGCCTTGGCCACGCGGCACGTCGGTCCCAAGTCATCGGCCTGGTCTCTGACTGACACTGCTTTGGTCTCGCGAGTAATTTTAATTTTTAGCTGCATAAAAATTTCTAAAGATAAACAAATGTAATTTACACACTAGCAAGATGTCTATCATGAAGTATATCGTGTATAATGATTCTCAGTTGAGAAAATTCATGTTACATTTCAATTTGTTCTGAACCGATTCCAACAAAGATTCAGTTCGCAGAAGTGGTTGTAATTTTCAGAACGTCAACGAAATCAATAGCTTGTTTCACAACTGGAAACTCGCTGCTCGTTTCCTACCTAACCACATGTAATAAAGGTTACAATGAACACCGATTATTGACGGCTGGTGTGTTGTAAAATTGATCTGCGCGTGTCAGAACGAGCTTCGAGAAAAATTTCAAAAATACGAAGAAGTTAAGTAAAATGAATGTTCGGTCGATGTGAGTGAAGAAGGCGTTTCTCCTACTTCGAAAACTTTTAAGTGGCTATAGCAGACTATACGGAACTTTCGGCAGTAAAAATATACGAAGTTTCATACCAAGCAGGAAAGATGGCCACACACAAAATAAGACGGAAAGAAATTTGTGTCTGGAGATCCGTCTCCCCTGCTGTGAAAACAAAATGGCCCACTTTCGGGAAAGAAGTTCTCGTCTTCTTCGCAACTACAATTCCACAAATATGAAGAGATGGGGGGGGGGGGGGGAGAAACCTTTTGAATCAACATGAAGTTTCAGCTCCATTGTACAAAATTTGCTTTCAGAGAGAACTATCGCATTTAGTTCCACGTAAGTGATAAATTTCCCTCCGTCTGAGTTATTATTGAGTTCTGAACGGACGCAGCGAGGCCAGCCAGTTAGTTACAAGCACATAACTCCAGATCGAAGAGCGCGCACGGCGCTGGACCGCGATGATCAAACGCCCGCCGACGCGCGGAAACTGGCCTCATTCCAAAAGGGTCTCTTTTAGGGCACGACTGTTCTTAAGGCAAAAGCTGCCACTGACGTCTACTTACGCAATTACTTTCGTAACGTTCTTCAGTCACAAGACCATGAAGCATCACAACCAAAACTGAACGAACTTCTTCACAAATCGCCGCTCTTCACTGCACCAGAGTCCAAAATATAAAGAAAACACTGTTTGCAATTGTATTAAGGCATTTCATTAAGGTAACGCACTGCTATATTCCTGCGGCAAATCTAAATTAAAATATACGAAACTATAATTTTATGTGTTGTTTTGTATGCGTGTTAGACGTGATTCTTCACCCTGAGGAATATCCTACTTTGTCAAAGGCACGTGATAACACATCACAAAATTTCGCGTCACGAAATTAAATTCATTAACACTTCACATTTTGGAGGCGGCATTTTGATGTGTTTTTTTAAGGCAAAATTAGTTGCTCATCCATTCTGGACGCTGTTCGTCTGCGTGTACCACAGGGTCTATCAGAGACTACTCCACTCTTGCTGTGCATTGTAACTTGAAGGTCAGGGCCTCGGCCAGATGTGTTTCAGGCCCTTCCGCAGTCTGTGTGAGCGCTGATATCTACGAAGATTGCGTTTTGTTTACTGACATTAGTCAGCCCTTTTTAAGTGCAAGTGTCCTTCTCTTCTCCTCTCCCACCCTTTGTGTGCTTAATTTATGTATTTATTTCCAGTGCTGAAATATTAAGTGGTAGCTTTTCTCGATTCCGAACTCCATTTGCACCACCACGTGGACCTGAAGTTATGGGGTCTTCTTGAGCTGCTGAAAATCTTCTCGTGATAGAGCTGAGCTGGAATGCGCCTCCGTTGGCGCGGATTACCTGACGTCAGAAAGTTTGAGCGCATACAGCAACGTTTTTAGCCCGGTTTCCTTCTAGTCGCGTAAAGTTCGATATCTGATTCACCAGGACTAGCTTCTTCTTGCTAATTCTTGTGACGCCTTCCTTTCTCGTTTAACTGTTACCTTCCTTGCGCAAACCTTGTCCCTTTCCTGGATGCTCAGTAGCCTAAACAGCTTTTCATAATGCAATATTTTTATTTTGATCAGGATAATGACGAAACGTTATGTAATTTGTTCACTGTTATTTTGTTGTTTTTACTAAATCTAAATCTACAGTTACTAATCTCGTAACCTATCTTGATTTTATTAACCCAATAGTTGGCTCCCAGGGTCAAGCTGATGCTGTTTATTTTGATCTTAGCAGTGCATTTGATCTTGTCCCTCACAATCTATTACTCAACAAGCTCAGTGCTTTTGGACTCTCTGATGGTTATGTACACTGGTTTCGTAGTTACTTAACCAACAGACAATCCCAGGTTCGCGTTTCTGGAACTCTTTCGTCTCCTTTTGTAGTCCTCTCTGGAGTTCCACAGGGATCTGTTTTGGGTCCTCTACTTTTCAACTTGTTTATTGATGACATATGCCAAGTAATTAATCATTCTAAATGCCTTCTTTTCGCTGATGATATCAAAATTTTTCGTGCCATTAAATCTCCCAACGACTGCAATCAACTTCAAACTGACATTGACTCGGTACAAGGTTGGTGCACTGCTAACTTCATGAAACTCAATATTAGTAAAACTACAGTAATTTCCTTCTCCAGGAAAACCACTACTTTGATCTTTGATTACAAACTTTTTCATTTCTCCATAACACGTACCGATACCATTAAAGACCTGGGAATATTTATCGACTCCAAGCTCCGATTTCACAACCATGTTGACCACATATTTTCACATTGTATTAAGTTGCTGGGTCTTGTTCGCACATTAACCTTTTCGTTCTCTTCTCTCGATTGCCTGTATATGTTATATGTAACCTTAGTTAGATCCAAGCTTGAGTACGCCTCGGTCGTTTGGAATTCTATTACGACTACTGATGCCAACAAACTGGAGCGTATCCAGCAGAAGTTTGCAGCCCTTTGCTACTATCGTTTCCTCCCCCAAGTTCATTACAGCTACGCTGATGCGTTAGAGTATTTAAAACTCCAGACCCTGCGTAAGAGAAGGCATTGCAGTGATGCACTGTTCCTTGCGCAGGTTTACCGCGGCTTTAAATGCTGTCCTTCCCTTCTGGAAGCTGTCGGTCTCCGCATCCCTGCTCGGAATCTGAGAGATTTTTCTATGTTCAGTTTTAGCCCCTTGTTCAAAAACAGTCCTTCTGCTAGATGCGCATCAGCTGCTAATGTCGTCTGCAGGGATTTGGACATATTCGAGACGAAAATTGTCACACTTAATCATATTCTATAATAGCATAATTTACTTAATTGATGCATGTTATTTTACAAATATCCTAATGTAGTTAGTAGTAATTTTTTGTGTACTTTCAGTATCAATGTATTTTATATATTGCTTGTTTTACCTTTTATGTTTTACTGTATTTGTGAGTTTATCTCTGTGCTGTATCTGTAATTGGCCACCAGGCTGTTGATACAGCACACAAATAATAAAGAATTGAATTGAATTGAAAACAGACTAATCGACTCCATGCACAGCAATTACTTATGTGTTTGAAATACGTCTGATTACTGAGTGGCAAAGCAATCCATTACGTCGATGGAGAGGAGAGACCATAACGTGCCAAAATGGCGTTAAGCGTGTATAACAGTTCTATCGATTTGACAGTGGTTATTACACCAACTCGATACCTGAGTCCCAGGTTATCGAATCCTCGGTGGCTACTCGTAGATTATACCTGCTGGTTTGTGTGCCTGTGCGCCGACTATGCTGCTAAGCTTTGTTAAGCTGCCAACAGAACAACTGACAATTGTTGAAGGTGAACAGAGAGAGCAGTGGACCCCAGTCTCTTCGATAACGCATTTGAAACGATAAGTTATGCAAAAATGAATAAAATAAAGGAATAATAGAAAATTCAAGGAGTTGAGGGATTTTCTTATAGCATCTTTACTTCAAATTCTGATATTTTTATGATGTGGTCATGCTGAGCTAACTATTAATTACATAAAGGTGTCGTCTGTGCATAATGCTCACTTCTAAAATTCCATACATATTACAATTGCTGAAAATGTCTTAAAATTTCGTGATTTCTCCATGTTTGTAATTCTCAACTTAAAACACGTTTATTAGAGAATAGTAGTCTGTACTGAAAGTTACTGCCAAACTTGTCTAGAATGTTCCTTGGGAAAGTTTGTGTCAAAATAATCAAAGAATAATTCTAGTCCGAAATTGAACAGTTACATTAATGAAGACAAAATACATTTCAAAGAATTTTGATCTGATCTGTCGTGTTTAAATAATATCTGACAACTCTGCGACATGTCGTGACTTAATCGACTTGTGAGAGAGTATTTGCACCTGTATTTTCCAAATCTTTGGATAGATTGCAGATGACTTCAGGCATCACTTTCTCTGGGACCACGCGAAGAGTTGAAAGCACAGAACGAAGGATTTCAGAAGACATTTGGTCTGTGGAGACAATTCTCATATCAAATGTTATGTAAATTCTTCAATGTGATGAGAAGGGACAGATGTACATTGTGACATCTTGCGCCTGTGAAAGGAATTAGGCTTCTTATGGTCAGTTAATGGGTAGAACGGTGACTGAAAATTTCTGATACGCTAAAGAAGAGTTTTAAAAAATGGTGCTGGTTTACACGGTTATACACTTTTGGCTACGACATACAGAAATAATAAGGAGTTTTATGATTTAAAAGCATCAACGGTACTGTCAAGGCACAGATTCAAAATTTATAGGCGACTACATATTTACTTATGGTATATATCTGGGAAGTATTGGAGGAACCCGTAGTAAATCACGGGGTGTAAGAAACCAAGCACAGTGGAAGTTGACATCAAAACGGGTTTCAAACAAAGGTGTTGCGAAGATGAAAATGGTTGTGACTCAAGATCGTGTGGTGTTTTCCGCTTCGTTAATCCTGACCGTTTAAAGGATGGATGTCGCGAAGAAAAGAGTTCTAGGCAACGAGAAGCGAACAATGTTATTTAGAATCGTGTGTAAAGTATGGTCTTCTGGAATGTAACGCCGTGGAACCTTGTATGTTGTCAACGTTTCGGAGGATCATATCGCTACCGTCTTCAGGGTCAACATGGCGTTATAACGCAGAAGACCAGCATACTGCCCCCTGGGTTGTCTGATGGGATCTGACGTTTTGTCTCGGCGGTGAGTGGGAAGATGTTTCTTTTTCTGATAGACGTTCACTTACTCATCGCCCTGATGATAAAGGCGGCAAGGACCTCTCAAATGTCTGTAAAAACTTCTACAAGAGTACACGGGGAAACAATCCAGAATGCAGTCATCATATGCGTCGTTGCCTACTTATGCTGGATAAAGCTTTCTATTTGCACGACTATATTCTATTTCTTAGAGGTTATTGTCTATCTTGTTTACATTTCTTCGCTACGAGATGAAATCTTCCAAGGTTACCTTGACCTCAACTTCAATAGACTGCGTGGACAGAGTGACACAAATCAGTCACAAATTTAAACATTAAAGCTTCTAAACAGTATTCGGAAGACATTCATTTCGAGTTAATATCCAACGTTTCGCAGGCTGCTTCTGCTTTAATCATCGGGGTTGATCACGGAGGCAGGTACAACATCAAACCTATTGGATATTTGCTAAATTCTGACACGAATCAATGCATTTAGTTGTTGTGAAAATATCGTCATATAACCATGGCCCCAAGAAAGCCTAATACAAGTTCACGTACTGAAAACTCCACGAAAATAAAAAGAAAATCCACTTCAGTGACAATGAGAAAGGCGACCTTCTACTTGTCTGTCTGTCTGTGCATCTCAACCCACGCTCTGTCCGCAACTCAGCATGCTGTCTTGTGAGTTGAATATAACCTAGGAGGTTGTCTCATCCGACAGATTTAATTTTCCAGTTGAATATAAATCATAAGATACGGTCCCGCTCGCGAAGCAATGCCAAGATGAAAGGTAAGGAGAACAACACTAAAGGAGAGAGAGAACAAAGCACGCAAGAGAGCGCGCCTGGAAGGGTTAAGACAAGAAAAGCGAGTGTACAATGCACACGGAGACGCAACTCTAGTCTACACGATAAGAAAAACGAATTTCTTTATTCAATTACTTAAATGATTGAATTTAATAAACTTTCACTCGAATTTGCAACAATTTGGCTTATTTTACTACTCAGTTTTAATGAGTGAGATTTTAAGCGCATTCTGAGGCAGAATATTAATCATATGTGTTCTGTAACATTCTTTAACAACTCCTCTGTGAGTTACATTCCCCTATTTAACATATTTACAGTTCTGCTTAACACTGTGTCATTTGAAACGGTCATTTCGTAATGTCCATATTTTCTAGCCTACTATACCAACACCCATCCACACCTGCCTGATCTGACTAAGCCAATCGGAGGAGTATATCGTGCCCTTTCATATGTATATTTTGAACTTCTTCAATATAACGTTTTTGCACCCAAAAAATTAGTTGCCATGACTTTTGAAGTAGCCCTCGTAAATATATATATATATATATATATATATATATATAGTATTTTACACAACGGGGCGGTTGCTGTAGACGATGTTACCAACTTAAAAGTTACATGTACGTAAGATGCCATATTTCGTACCAGGTCCGGACGTGAAAGTTCTTACTTCTGGGAAATCGATCTTTTAAAAATTTCAACAGAGACAAAAACAGAGGATGAAAGAAATAAAATCTGATAGAAAGGAGGGAAAGGAGCAATAGGAAACTACATGAAGAAAGATATAGAAAAATAAAGAATAAATAATAAAATAAAGATGGGAAAGTTAAGATATTTATTTAATTATTTATGTTCGTTACCAACAGTTAAGGAATCAGTGAATATTAATTTTGAAAGAATGTGGAAGAAGGCTGTAGTCGTCTAATAGACGTATCCGTCTCTTGCTTGGAGAAACAGAATAAACCAAAACCCTGGGCCTTTAGGATACGTAGCAGGAATGCAAACCACTCGACCGCTAACTTTAGGCTGTAGAGACAAAATTGCAGATATAGAAGGAAATTTGTTTTGTTTCCATTTTAACTATCTAATTGAACTAATTCCATGGACGGAATCCTTCTTGAGGATTAATAGTAGGCTCAGCTAGTCATGAAATTCCCTTCTTATGTTGTCGTCCGCTGCCTCACTGCCGTAAAATAGTAAACCTCTGATTCCTGTCCTGAGACGAATACCTAATTTCCATTTTAATATCATCCTTCTATCTACTCCTAGCCCTTTCGAGTGGTCTCTTCCCTTCAGGCTTCACAACCGAAATTTTGTAAGAATTTCTCATATCCCCACGCATCTCATCGTTCTTGATTTCATCGTCTTAATAATATTTGATAAAGGGTATAAATTATAGAACTTCTTATTATGCAGTTCTTCATCCCTTTAGATATTCTGTTCTCAAACATCTTCAATCCCTTTTCTTTTCAACTGTTAAGTTCCACATCCGTACAAAACAAAAGGTAATACTACTTTTCTGTGTATTTTAATAATTACGTTTTTAGCCAGGATATGTTAATGCAAACGTTTCTGAAATTAAGGCACCACGTATTCTCCGAATTTAGCCAGTCCTTAATTTACTTGCAAATGCAAGTTTAAATTGTTCCCATTGTTCATCAGTATTTGACATTTGCCAAATTTTCAAAGCATTAACTAACTACCTACGTATAATGACTCTGCAGTGTAGTCTTGTGATGAATCATGAATATACCTAGAGTTATATCCGTGATTTATTCTGTAAGGCAGTAATATGTTTAAAATAGATTATCAGAATAGCCTAAGACATCATCCACTAATTACTAAACGTACATGCACATAGAAATGTTTGTGTGTATTAGGCCTTGCTTAGTTATAATAAAAAACTTACAATATATTCTTTAGGGAAATGGATAATTTTACTCGACGATAAATATGAAGTCTTTGGTGTAAACTGTAAATTAAAAACTGATAAATTTATGTGATCACAAACATTATTATATAGGACAAGGCAAAATTTTAACTAAGTTGTAAAATAGTGAATTTTCTTAGTTTGTTTGCAAGTGAAAATTTTGGGTTGCGGTATATTTGAGAATTGATAATTTCCAATCAGTAGAATGGAACGGTTTGATAAATTGATTCATGAACTGAATCACCTGCTTACAAAACATGGGTATAGAATTATAAGGAATTAATTAAATATTAGGACAGTGGAACAAGAAACAAGTACAAACACGCTTAACAAAATTTGAATTCTTGTCGTCGTGAAAATCACAAAAAATTGAAGTAATTCATTCACGTTGAGATCGAACAATTAGATACGTAACGGTTGATCTTTTGTATAAATCAAATTAACAGAAATAAATATAAGAAAAAATTCAAAAGTGGAATTGAAGTCTGATTCATAAAATGGAGGAAAATACCTTCTTGTGTGCTGTAGTACTGTTTGTTTATGCTGATGTAGATAATAACTTTCCGATGTACTACACATAAATCGGTAAATCAGAAATATTTTGAAATATTTTGCTTCAGCAATCTCCTATATAAATTCAGAATCTGGAATCAAGAAAGAAAGTAAGAAAATATAAGTTTGTTGTGACGGTGAATATATCAAATGTAGACTTCTTGGTTCTGAAAACATATCGAGTAGAGTGGTTTAAAAACCAAAACATTTAAATTAGACTTTGGGGTGGCATTATAGAATTGTTTCACTTCAGCGTGTCGCCTGTCTGCTGTCTACATTTATGTAATGTTTAAATAAACTGATGTGAATCAAGCTTAAATGTGATAAAACTGTTTGTTCCTCTTGAAGCTAAAACACGCCAGCATAGTTTTGGCTGCGGATTCTTGTGCAAGATCACCGTTAGTCTGTCACGAAAATGTGAATATGAATTTCATAATAATTTAAAAGGGTAAGCGTTTTTAATTAGATACCATGCATGGACTTCCTAAGCTCCACACCACTTACAGTCGTGTGATCAGTTTTATGCACCGGAAGAATTACACGGCATTCTCAAACAGGTTTTGGACCCTTGGACTTCAGATTCGGTCTGCGTGTGTTGGAAAATACAAAAATCCTGAGGGAAGGCTTCAAGTCGCTTTCTTACAAGTGGCAACCAAAGTTAATACACAAACAAGCAGATTCTTTTACACAAACTTTCTTTTAAGAAACAAAGATAACATAGAAAAACTACTTAAGTATTGCCTTGTAGTACCATTTTCATGCATAGGCATGTGTAAGTCTATCGGGAAACTTCGCGTAAGTCTGTTCTTTAAAGAAAAACTTTCAGATTGGTAACTAAATTTAGAGCTCTCTATCATTCGTCGGACAAAGGGTTTACTACATAACAGCACAGTCTGGTATTAAGGCAGTGATACAAGGCTCGGTAACTGAGATTCTAATCTTGAAACTTTTCTCATTATTTTACTAAATAATGCTTGTCTTTCATAACGCGCTTGTACATTTTTGATCTCAGCTCCTTCAATCTTTGTAACGATCCGAAAGCCTGCCTAAAGGACAAATATGTGAAATTCATTTAAATTTTTAGTTTAATAATTCGAAGCTATTTCAATAGTTTCAACTGAATTTAGGTACTGGAATTTCTACTCAGTATATGGAAGAAAGAGTATGAGAGAATTAATATTTATTTTCATCATAATTGATTCTTACGTTGTTTAACGAAGACATGATTCTTAACTACACGGATCTCGAATTTAACTAAACATTATCTTCAGAAACAGGTTACGCTAAAATATGGACACGAAATATGCCATGAGATTAGCAATACGAAGGTGCGTTTCATTTGAATACGATGTCTGCTGTGTTAGAATAAGGAAGGCGTCGAAAATCGAGTGGATATTAGTTACATATCACGACTGTAACAACGGTTTGAATAAAATATATGGTTCTCACGAAAGAAAGTATAAACATGTCTGTCTTCCGGTATATTGCATCCTGTAGAATCTCTTAAATGTCGGTCAATTTCTACCAGGTTACACGGCGCAAAATCCAAGAAGACAGTCACCTTCATAACTCTTTGAATGATGCAAATTAAATCGGTAATGTTTAACTATAAATTTTCTACGTACCAATTTTAAACAAAGTGTTTAATATAATGGACTAAACATAACACGACTTTTACACTGTACTATTGGAAAATTCATGTGTCATGTTTCAAGTTAATACAAAATCTGTTAAGAAACTGAAAAAAATATATCCAGATACTTACTAAAGTTAGAACACTAGAGCTCGCAAAACTGAACCAAAATCAAAACTGTACGACACAATGCGATGTACGCCCATCACACTTACTTTTAAAAAAATTGGTCCCGTAGCTTAGGAGCTCTTGACTGCGGATAGGAAATTATTTTTTTAAATGCACCAAAAAATATATATCATATGACACATAATATATTAAAATTACGTATCTATAACTAATATTCTAAACAGTTTCCTATATGGTATATAGAATAAAAAAATTGATTTCTAAATCTGTGCAATCATAAATTAGTAGTTTAAGTAATTATCTTCGGTATAACTGATTATTGTACATCTTACATGAATATGAATGTCTATAGCGTAAGGTATATAGCAAATAAGATTTTTTTGTATGTACTCCATTTTTTCTATGTATACGAGTACGAAACAAATATAATGGGAGTGTTGAGAAAGTACACAATTTTTTCGACACATAAATTTTCATTGAAGGTAATGGTACATTTTTTGTTGGGTGACGGATCGCGGACACATACAATGAACACGCTATACCGACTCGCTTAACAGAAATGCTGAAGAAGTTGCCGCTCAAGAACGGCGTTTACAGAACTTGATAATATCTTATTTGTAAAAAGCAAATATTATATGAATTAGGAATTATATGAAAGATTTTATTTATGAGATTTTAAAGTAATATGGGGCACTTGAACAAATGTAGCAGGTTTCTGAGCTGATATTCCAACACGGAAAATTCCGAATACTAAGCAGGGGTACGAACCTCTGAATAGTAATAATCACCAACAAATCGACATGGAATAAAAATGTTATCTCCGCAAACAGAACCTGTTATCTGGATCTAACACACCATCCTTTAAATCACTATTTAAGTTATAAAATCTCTTGCATCTATTACATAAATTTTATCCTTCCCTGGATGGCTAGTAACATTTCATAATTTTTTACCAACTAATATGCAATAAACTTTGTCCCACGTTCGTGAAAGTTGGTTAAGTCTTTGGAAGCTGTTTCAGCCGCGTGCTATTATATACTCTCTTGCCAAATACATGAGCATAATTCAACGCCAGGTCCTTAATCGTTATGCGACATTGTTTCTTCATTGCCCTGTTCAGGAGATTATCGCTGTACTGATAACAAATACACACTGGAAGAAAACTGTCAGTTTCGTTCTAAATTAGCAATAAACTATTAAAACAGTGTTGAAAAAATTTAGAATTGTAAATCTATTCGTAGGTTATGTGTAGACTGCTCTTCTGCTGTAGAAGTTGTTTATTGTCAAAGGATATTTCAGACAAGACATGCACAGTAAAGTTTAAAAGGATCAGGACAGGCAGTCGTGGCGTATGTTAGAGAGGCAATTTTAATTTACAGTATCTTGTCCTAGATTTGAAAAAGGCGCCTTCCGTATACCGTTAACGCAATTCTACAAGGCAAAAGGATTAATAACTAATGAATGATCGATTAATACCTTGTTTGTTTATGACGATATTTCATTGACTTCCGTTATATACTATTGAATTATTCGGTGATTTATTACTGGTGAATTGGATAGATCTAAATAAAAGCCGCTTTTACCTAATTCAAGAAAATACCATGGACACTAACCGGGACCACATCAAGCTTTGATTTAAATAAATACATTCAGAACAAGGTTTTAATTAGGAATTTTCTGAATGCAAAGAAACGTTCACGGCGACGAGTCTCAAGATAACTGTCTCCTGGGTTATAACGCCGTGTATTCTGGTATAAACTTACCGACGTTTCGGAAGTTGTTGTTTCCTCCGTCATCAGGGCAATTATTACTCATCGTTCTCATGATGGGGTCAGCAAGCAAATCTGTAACGCGGTTAAACGTCTTTTAAAATACGTGACGCACAACCCGTAAATCAGCATCTTAAAACTTTAAAAGTCCAAATATGTAAGTGGGACGAACATACACGGTACATAAGATTTCAAAATGAGAAGCCCATGGTTTACCTTAAAGATGGTCTTCTTATAATAGAGACACTAAGGAAAATTTTGCCACGGTGGTCTAGCGGTTAGAACGCTGGCCTTGTAATCCTGGGGTCTCGGGTTCGAATTTATGACTTGTGTTGGGCAAGGCCGTGGTCTAGGCAACACGGAGTTTTCCTCCGTGGCATCCCAACAATTACTCCATTCACACACAGAAGAAGGCAATGGCAAACCACTTCTGGATCATCTGCCAAGAACGTATATGAACAGGTCCCAGTCCGAGAAGAGAAAAGGATGGAAGGATCCTGTTCATATGGACCTATCGTCAGACACAACACTAAATAATAATAAGATGTGGTGGTCTAGCGGTTAGAACGCTGGCCTTGTAATCCTGGGATCTCGGGTTCGATTCCCGGCGGTGCCCAAATTTATAACTTGTGTTGGGCAAGGCCGTGGTCTAGGCAACACGGAGTTTTCCTCCGTGGCATCCCAACAATTACTCCATTCACACACAGAAGAAGGCAATGGCAAACCACTTGTGGATCATCTGCCAAGAACGTATATGAACAGGTCCCAGTCCGAGAAAAGGATGGAAGGATCCTGTTCATATGGACCTGTCGTCAGACAGAACACTAAATAAAAATAATAGGTGATTAGGTCAATATCTGAAAAGGGCGTCTCCAGAATCCCTACTATCTTAAAGTCCTGGCATTTTAGAGATAACGCGTCTGAGAATGATATCTCTTTATTTCCATTCTATTTGTAAGTATCCATTCGCCTTTCAGTGCTACCTGTGAAAAATTGAACCACTTGTACTCATGCTGGCCTTGGGCGAATATTAATGGAACGAAAATAAAAGGTAGAGTTCACTGAAACTGCCTGACGTCCCCTTACGCCCAAGGAATCCCTCTAAAGCGAGGAGGTGCGCGCCTTTTGTAATAGCAAAGCACGAGCAGCTCAAACAAAGGGAATTGTCTGTTCTATGTACTATTTTCTTCGCTTTGTTCTGAAATTTGTGTGCTGAGACCAAGGGAATATAGCTACTACATTTATTATTCTTCGCTGTATATTCTTTTCCTTTTCAAATGATTTTCCTAGCTGCGTAATGCTTTCACACATTCGCTTATATAAAGTTCTATCCTCCACTGTGAAGACTGTTGGGAGTTATCGACCTAATTTCCTGTTTGTGAATTTTCCAATACAAGACACAAACAAAACTTTTGAAGCCTTTCAAATTTAATTTTAATTTGTGGTCACTTCGTATATTTTTTTTTTTTTGTAATTGTAACATTTCAGAATTAATTTTCCATTTAGTAGCAGCGCCATCTGTCGTCTTGAAAACACATTACGTTGTGGACTTGATTCAATTTTCTTCTTGAATAATTGAGACAAAATGACAAGTATCTGTCTTAACTCCGGAAGCTAAATATTACATAACTGGCAGTCATAACCTACTTTACGAACTGGGTTCACTGCAGAAAACAAGTTTATCTTCTCAAGTTATGTATTATTACAAAATACGGAGTGTTAAATTATTCAAATACTAACTATGGAAGTGCACGTGTTAGCTTAGTTTCCGAAATTGGCTTCACTAGACTCGTTGCTTAATATGCAAATGTTAGTTGCAATGGTTTGGGAGAGGAAGTCGTGGGGGTTGGAAGGGATAGGAGACAAATATCGTTTGAAGAAGAGAGAATGTAACTGTATAAAGTGGTAAAACCCCAAACTAGCTCAATGGATATGGGACGAGGCAGCAGGGGTGCGTGTTTCTCACTGAACAAAGTTTCTCCATCAAAGATTATCTTCCAAGGTGGTGAAAAAGATGGGAGTTGTATCCAAAGAGATGTCAGACTGTAGACTGGTTATATAAAGGTCGGAGACGAGGTGTATATTTCGCGTTTGTAAGAAGTATGGGAAAGGATGACAGACATGCTGTATGAGTGTTTCTTCTCCATCCTTTTCAAAAACATACTTGATCAAATCTCTGGAGAGAAACACTTAAAACTTTCGCTAGCAGAGTTTGTTTATATTTTGGCAGCTGTCACGTTCTTCGGTGGATGTGAGACGGAGAGAGACAGAGCGCTGAGCTATACATGTGCACAGCAGCGCAAAGTCGGAGACACGGGGTGAAGAATAAGAAGAACATGACAACGATGATAGAGTTCCGAGACAACCGTAGCAGCTCGGGGGAAATACGTGTCTCAGTCTTACACAGTGACGAAGGAAAAACATGGATGCCCTGCCATAGGAAACATGGTAAAGCATGGAATAAAGCAAAAGTGCAGGTTGGCAGCTCTGCAATTAGTATGCATACACAAACAAAGCTTGAGAGCTTTGAGGCGGACACAAGCCGTGGACAGAGACCTGTTCCTTTCCCACTCATGCCGAGGAAGGCCAGTGTTTGGCGAGTGAGAATACAGAAGAAGGAACGTGTCGGAATTCGTAGTTTATTAAATAACACCAGCCGAAAGAAGGTTTTGGGTACCGGAGGATTTTATGACTAATCAAATTCTTAATGTACATAGGCCTACTAATACATGGCGAGTTCGGTGAATTAAAATTGACGTGTAAGAGAGTAGTGGGTGGCTGTTTCCAGTTCTGTAGTTAATGTGACAAGATGTGTCGGCGAACGGGTCCTTTCGTTAATTTATTTAATAATTAACTGAATTTTTAAATTAATGTGTTTGCATAAACAACACAAAACTTTTCATGTTAATTTCATGCTCAAATATATAGCTGGTAAAACATTTAATGACAGTGCTATGCTTCCATTATATGAAAAAATAACAATTTCTCAGGCACTAGATACACAATTAGGAAGGGAATGTAAAGTGATGGAGGGGAATAAAGTAAGAAAATGAAGAAAAACTGACAAATAAAGGAAAGGAAACAGAAATAATGATAATAAGCGAAATTAAGTTAATTTCTATGCCATGGCAAAATTGTATTATTCAGAAAATTATTACTCCAAAGTAACTAAACTTTTAGTCATAACGTAGACCTGAAGGGTTTAAGAATTCATACGATAAAAATTCTGTCACAGCTTTTATATTGCCTTTTGCTAATTCTCTTGCACACTCTTTTCCACTTGTATGTTCAAACAGAAGGGAATAAGAAACAGACGGGTCGTAGTAATTTTATGGAGGTAAATTTCAAACGAAACATATATCTTAAGAGATTGAGAGATCAACATTATCCCGTCAGAAGACGTCATTCTGTCTCTGCAGCTCCGTGTGATGGTTGCCAGCAAATTGAGAAATAGCCAGCAGCAACGTATTATTATAAATTCTTATTATTTACAGAATTATAAATAGAAAATTGAATATGAGCATTTTAAAATGTGACATTCACTCATGATGTATATCTGTTGTCTGGGTATGTACAATGACTGGAATTTAATATTCGGTGTTCAGGAAATTAGACCACAGCCCCTTCTATTATATCACTATATCTCTGAGCATATTTGGCAGTTTTTCATGGATTCATAACAGTTTACACGTTACGTTCAAAATCATTTTCGGGTATAAATGGTAACTGAAATGATCCTATACAACTTACGATAGAACACAGTTAATAGTTCAGTTATATCGGAATGAATTTTTCGTTAGAAATTAATTACTTTCTGGAAGTATAAAGACATCTATAATTTCCTCAGAAGTAATATTTTCTTTCAGATTAAATACCTAAAAAAAAATTATTTCGACCCGTGTGTACTGTGAGCCTCAGAATGAATTAAATTGTACGAAAACACATGTAGAAATATCCATGTAATTCGAATAATGTATATCAAATTTCAGATACATCAACTAAAGCACTCAATATCCATTAGGGTCGTTAAGCAAAGTGGCCATTGATATGCAAATGTCACAAAGAGTCCACAAAATTGCCACAGAAATCCCCAACCAAATTTCCGAAAGTTGCACCGGAATAGATGTCGTTCGTGCTTTCATTTCTAGGGGTCCAACGTGAAAATATCGGACCTGAAGCCGGATATTCTTTGCTCAGTATATCATTAGCATAGAAGTGAATTAATTAATTACAACCAAATTGGTCCTAGCTGCAGCTTGGATGCTGTTACTGTCAGACAAACATAAAGACAAGCAGCCATAAATAATAAGGTTTTTTCTTCGCACTTTAAATATATTGCACCTTTATGCAATTTAACCGGTTCAAAAGTAACTGACGGAATCGTTTGAGGAATTCACAGTTTGTCTGCGTAAGATTTGGTCTGGTTATTTACGCACCAACGGGAGGAACCGGTCAAATGTAATCCTCCGATTCGGCTCCAATTTTGCAGAATGGCAGTGAATCCTTCTCTGGCATTCTTTTCAAAGTATTAGGTGTCGACACTCAAATGTTTCGTCGTGATATAATATTTCATTTTCACTTTATTCACACTTATTTTATGTGTCGTAAGAGAAGAGGACTTGCGTTAACCGTGTTAGTACAGTTGGTTTCGAGTTTGTCTATGGTTCGGTTCCCAGTGAGGCCTTTTACACACAAAGTCGAAAATGGTAAAAACAAATAGTTCCAAAACAGTTTAAACCACAAACGTTCTTAAAAAAATTCAGAAGAAATAAGTAGCTTCTTTAGTTCATGTACTGAAAATTTAAGAAATCCATTTCTTAGTAAAATTACGTTGACATGTGTTTTGCCACATTCCTTGTAAATGCTAAGTCATTGGGCCACCTATTGTAGGCGTTTTCATTAGAACCTGTTTAGTATTTATTAATTCTCCATAACTCAGTCGCATAAATTGGGTGCACATGGAATTTCAAACGATGTTGGAACACAAATTTTCCAAGATATTAAATGGAATACGAATGTTATTTATTGTCTTTTTGAATAGGCAACGGACACCACCTAAACTGCGAAAAATATCTCTTGGAATAAAATATCATTTTGCCGTATTTGAATAACTTGTAGATATGTCTATTGTAAGGTCAGGCAAAGTCATTGGATTTTATTCAGACTTTACTGTGTAGTTTTCAGAAGCATATTTTGGAGAGAAAAAAACAAGCTTGTAGAAACATATACGGATGGGGGGGTTTCTTATAATTGGATATAAAATTGTATGGTGACTTTTTGCAAAGATATGCAGTAGTTAGGTCCAGAGAACAAATTAATACAGTATCATTACACCACACATCAACAAACCCTAACTGTAAAAATCTCTGGGGATTCACTCAAATTACGACGTCTTCAGGGCATTTAACGGTACTAAGTCACGTAGGCAAACCACAGACTCTTCGAGGATTTCCTTGAAGGAATGAGAAGTAAATATGGTGATATTGCGTACTATATTTTCGTTGGCTAATGTAAGTTTCTGAACGTCTGCTGTGATCGAAGTATACTATATTAAAAAATGTTTTTAGTAAATTTGAATAAAAAATAAGATTGTACGATGTGGCGTTCTTGACACACAGTTATAGACAATTGAATAAACTAATTATACAAATTCCAACTTCAAAGTCAGCTTTACAACAATGTTTTTTCCCTACGTCGTACTACTTGCTGTGATTTTAAGTATGTAATTTGGTGAGGAGTTTAACGCATCATATGAAGTCCTTAAATATATTTACATATAGCTCGATCTGAATTACACTGCTGTCCAAAATACAAATATCTGAAAATACAGTATAAGGTAATTTTCTGTGTAAGCTTATCCGGATGGACGTATATTTCTAAATACTTTTATTGACAATGCCAAATAAATATAACAACGGCGCCTACAAACAGATGAAAATCTCTGTTCACGTTAACTTCTAAATACGAATATTAATATAAAACTTAAAGCTATGTAGATTCTATAGATTGAAATTCAAAGTTCTGAGACACAGAACAGCATTAATTTTCAAATTAGAATCAATCAATGTACAAACTATACAACATTAGAAAGAAATTTAATGATACTTTTTATTTCCATTTTGTACTTTATGTGTCATGTCCATAACCACACTTGCATATACACGCAGTATATTGGAGTTGTAAGTCAAAATTCCGCGCCCCAAACGAAGTCCGCTAGAAGTGGAGTGAGCCTGAACTCTTTCACAAAACACGCATCCATCCCTGCAACATTCTGGAAACACAATGTACTCCTACTGGAGACTGCGGGAGTACAATGAGTTTCAAACTGTAATAGGCGAAGTGCTCATGAACTCACATTCAGCGAAATTTTACTGGTCCGAGGGCAGAACATTAAATTGTTCTATTTTCAATAGTTTTAAAATTTTAATCTATAGAAAACAAGACCTTATTACTCTTTAAAAGAGCAATATGTGGAATCATTAAAAATATTTTTAGGGACTTATTTTACTATTATAGGTGGAGGGAGTTGTTCACAACCGTAATATTAACATTAATTCATATCCCATTGTTTGTTTATTCTAAAACTTTATGTAGTTACCTTACCTTTCAAGACGACGGCCAACAGATAATACCAAAGCTCCGGGCAGAGTCACTTAAACGCACGTTGTGAAATTTCCGGTCACGAACTTACATTAACACAATGTTTCATAAACACGCACTAAACACGGCGTTAGAAGGAATTGTTTTGTCTCTTATTTTGGCAGTATGAGATTCGCTGTCGGCCAAGACATTTCAGTACATTCTAAGGTCTTGGACTGCCACACGAAATACCAGGCCAGCTCCATCCCTTTTAATCTGGCCCGCATTAAGGTTTAGAGATTATGATCACATCATGAATTTACAACTCTAATCTATTTTACGTTCAAAATCTGAAGGTGTTTAACGTTTCCAGCACTGACAGATAATAATGCAATATACGATATTTCAAAAACATTATAATTTGTATTAAGGCTTACACATCTCCATTAAGAATGTCGCATATTCCTAACTGTTCATTATACTGGCAACGAATTTGGACTTTTTTCAAATTCAAATTCTGGTAGAGGCTTTCTTGACATGTAATATCAAGGCCTACGACGTTGATGAGAAAAACAGATCCTACCCGTGGTCTTGGAAAGACAGATCCGAACCGAGTCTAATTAAGGGTTTTCCATTCCTCGCAGAGGATAATACGAATCAGCTCACACAAACTTCTTAGTAGCTACCAACTAGAAAAATCAACTTATATTTTTTGTAAATTGTACACCGGATATTTCCTTTTAAAATCGCTACCCCGACACAAGGTGTCCTGATCTATCTTTGTTTCCCTTAACAAGCCTAAGCGAATCTCAGAAAATTTATGCATTCCACATCCTTAACATGACATTCTCCACAAACACTTTCGTTCCCATACGATAGTGTTTGCCAAAGTGTGGTACGCACCAGAATAATTACTAAACATTTCTCCACAGTTTTCGTATATTGTCAAGTGAACTATAACGTAAAGAAATTTGAAAAAAATTCTTCAATACTGATATAGTTCACACGTTTCTGTGCGTTCTTATCTTACCTCGTAGCCTAATCTTTCTTTCTGTACGTACCTGAAATTTAACTGATTCTGATATAACTTTCCTAGGGAGTTCGCCGAGAAGACCGAGATCCCGAATGGGGTACGCAAATGTCTTCATTTACAGTCATCTTATCTATTGGTGCCAGGTTCAATAATTGCACGAAGCTGAGTCCCTCTTGTGAAGATTAACAGTCGCTAATTAGTCAACACGTGCCTTATCGTTTGTAGGGTGCAAAGGTTAGTTACTGTATCATAATGCATGCAGTTCCAAAACAGCAGTAAAATAACTTTTGAATCAGTTACGTTTTAGCCAATTTCCTCAAACTGCAAGAAAATACAAGCTAATTTCCATTTAAATAAGGTATAAACAAAGATATTTACCATTACCCATAATAGAAGAGTTTAAAATTGGTGCGTTTTTTAATTTATTTTAATGTCCTGAGCTGTGTTGCCCTGTAGGCCTCTTTTACACTAACGGAATATTGCTACTGCGTCTGGTATATTACTTTTTTTAACCCAATTACAGTATCATGAACCTTAAATGTCACCCAAATTGGACTAAAAACAAATTCGGGCCACAGAAACGACAATCAGAATGTCAGGGGACTTTAACATTTTCCATCTGACAAAATCAAGTATGAATTTAATACTGAACTATGAACAGAGCTCTGAATAATTCAATTATTGATGAAGTTGCTTAATACGTAATTTATTTAATAGTGTAACATGCTCCTAAATTTCCAAACGTCACCGAATATTATTAACTTTTCCTGATGTACCGCTACTCAGCATTTCGACTAGCTAACTTTACCTTAATTTAGTAACGTGATTCTTCAGTATTCAATGTGGTTGTGGCGCTGTGAGGATGAAACAGCGTAACAAATGACGGATATATAATAAATGAAGCTTTCGCGCTGAGTCTAATCACTCCCCTGCCAATAGTACCACGAGATTGGAAATGCTTCCCTTCAAGCTGATCTGGAGTTTAACATGCTTCGAAATTCGATCACAAATAACATCTTGCACCATTTAAATATGCACCTAAAATGTTTTAATGAAACTTAATGTTACTTACAACACCCAACATAATCTGAAATCAAACATAAGCAGTTAATTTTTATATCATCATTGCAATAACATCTTTTTCCGCCCTGAAATCGCAGTCAGAATTGCTTTCTATAGACATATACTTCGGTTGGGACGAAATCTTTCGAAGATTAACAAAACTTGCTTCTGTGGATGATACGCCACTGACAGACGTTCAGCTCGCGAGCCAAATTAACTTTTCTGTGAGTCTATTTTATTTCGATGAATCTTTTCACAACTTTCTCGTTACACGTCTCTTGACTATGAGTATAATAAAGTTTGTTTTGCGTCCAAGTTATTACGTGACTCAGTAGGATAGACTGAAAACTTGTCATATAATGCCGTGAATTCAGGACGGTTGGCAACATGCTGAAAAGGCACTCATATTTCTCGTCGAGACATCATGTAAAGAAGACGTCCTACGAGATACGTGTACGTAAATTTCGACCGCGTTATGCAGAGGCTATGTGGCCACAAATGTTGCTTTCTGGAATTATTTAACAAGTGTCCACAAACAGTTTCCATTCTTGGTAAGAAGAAGCTGTGCCCAATTCGTGTTCTCACAGACTCGATGACGTTCGAGGGAGGATGGCAGTTGATCAAAGAAAATCATCACGTCGAATATCACTTGAATGTAACACATCTAAATGTTCAGCTCCAGTGGGTCTCAAGGCACTGACTGGGCGCAGAAGTTGAATCTTGCAGATTTAGTTACGCGGATAAACTTCTGTCGTATGAAACAATCTGTCCCTTCCAACGCCTTATTTCATTAGTAAGGAGTTAGTGGTTTTCTGAACGCTAGAATACCCGTCACTGGGACACCAAAAATCCGAATGTGGTACATGAAGACCCACTCGTAACCAAAAACCACATATGTGGTGTGCTGTTACTTGTCGGAGAACAACAAAGCCTGTATTTTCTTGAGACACGGTGAAATCGGAGCGTTATGTGAATAATACTTTGGGATCCTGTCTTTTAAATTGTCACTGAAGAAGAGACATGCGTATTTCAAGGAGGAAAGCGCAAACAGCTCACATATTAAAACTTTCCACTGAAGTCTCTCCAAAATTGTTTTTGATGAAAGAGAATTACTCGGGGACAATGACCTCTTCATTCCCAATAGCTGAGGAAATGAGATTCTTACCTTGGGGGAGGGCTGAAATCAGGAACGTAATACACGATTTTACACAACGTAAGCTGCAGTGAATGTCCCAAAATTCCCTACGCTGTTGCCATAGTACTTGAATTTTTTCATATTTTCGAACGATTCATTAGCTATCCTTATTTTGTGGTTTTGTCCTGAATTTTGACGACGAAACATCATCGTATACTTTGTCTTTCCTGAATTTATTTCCAGACCAACATCCCTACTAGATATTAAGAGTGTTTCTGTGTTCGATTGTATAGTATTTATATTATCGCCCAACAGATTTGCCATCCTCACAGCCCACCTCCCTATGATTCATCTTGATGTCATCTTCCCATCTCCTTATTGGTATGCGCAGTGGTTGTTTTCAACAACGATCCTCCACCAAAATTATTTCATCCCTCCTAGGTCAAAATATTTTCCTGAGTATCTTATTTTCAAACACTTGTAATCTACTTAAGTTCTTCCTTCAAGGTAAGAGACCATGTTTCACAGCCATACCACAAAACAGGCAAAGTTATTTTTTTATATATCCTGATCTTCACTGCATTGGATAGTAAACGAGATGATAGGAGTTTCAGAATTGAATTAATAAAAGCGTTTCCCGAGTGTATTCTACTCTTAATTTCATGATTGACCTCATTTGTATGTGTTTTTGTTGTTCGCAGATACTTAAATTTTGAAACATTTTCAAACGATGTGTTAATGACGAGAGTAATTATGTTCTGCCGTTGTTGCTGATGTTGAATGTATTCAGTTTTGCTTACATTCAATTCTAAGTCTTTTTCCTTTCTAGCCTGCAGGAGAGTTTCTGCATTCTTGGTTATGATATCTAGCCCATACCACAGCAGATTGACGTCATCAACCTGGTTTAGAACATTCAATTCGAGCCCTTCCTGACTCCCTCCGACCTACAAGATGACATGTTCTAGAGCAAAATTAAAACTTATTGGAGACAAAGCATCCCTCTGTTTTAACCCAATGTGCACTCCGCCAGAAGGTTACCTATACGAACTCTAGTAGATATCCCATCCATGCACATGTTATTTAACCTAACAAGTTTCTTTGGTATTCCAAATGCATTCAAAATACCATGGAGTACGTCTTCTAACTGAGTCACATGTCTTCTTAAAGTCCACAAATACTTTCTGAACTGCCCCATTAAAATTGTCGAACGGAAAAGATCTGATCAACCACATTCATCGTCCACTATGGTCTCATTGATTGCACACGAAATATGTTATTTCTAACACTGTCCACTAGTCTTGACTGCATAGTAACAGAGCACTCTGCCTTTATTTCTACATTTTTACATTCCTCTTTAGTTTTATGTACAGATTCATTGTATGAGAGCCATTTTAATGAATGTAAAGTACGAAATTTTATTTGAGGTTCATGTAATGTAGTGGTTATACTGGAGACTGTTAATTATCAAAATTAAACTCGGTCCAGAACGTTCAGTGTAGACCACTAACACAAACATTAAATATAATTAATTTATTTGTCTGGACGATATACATGTGTATCCACAGATACACATGTAACATGTTTATTTTATACACATTTTGCATAATATAAATAAAATATAATGATTTTGGTATTACTGAATAATTTAAGTAGCTTAACACGCAATGTGGCCCATAATGAAATTAGTGTAAATATGTGGGCTAATATATGTTATTATTCATATAAATATGGACAAAATTACTTTATCTCTCAAACAGAATTAATGTTCGAAATTAGGTTATAAACCAATAAATTTAATTACATCTGACTGCTGGTTTGCATGGAACGATATTGTGGTTTCTTGTAGGATTTGAGGTTTTCACGGCGGTGAGTTTGAAGATGGCTGTCTTCTGGGTTGTTGCGCCGTGTGCAGTCTGGTAAAAACTTACCAACGTTTCGGAGGTCCTTGCTGTGATCGGTATTATCGCCCTGGTTATAAGCAGCAAGGACATCTGATACGTCGGTGAACTTCTACCAAACTACACGGCGTAGCAACCCAGAAGACAGTCATCTTCAATATTTTGTCTTATTATGCACGAAGAACACAGACAGCTGAGAAAAGTCTTATAAAATTATCAAAAACAAATATAAAATTTGCACAACTCTGAAATGCAAAGCTTTTGGAAGAGATGTCACTTGACAGTAATTTTAAAACAGATATTACGGAAATAGAGTATGGGTTTTTAAACTGGATTAAAACGGCATATCAGAGTGTAATTATGGACTTTGTTATTTAAAACTTATGATTCTGATAGAATAGCTTTAGTAATACTCCTCAGGCAATCATAAACCAGCAATCATAATCGTAAATTGATTGAATAGCTATTCCTGTTGCAAGATTGTAATCGATTACTTCTCATATTGGTTTCCAAACATCCTTCCCCTTTAATTTTATTTAAATAGGATCACAAATTTATCCAGTTAAAGAACCACAGACACACATTTAACTGCGGGTGGTTATGGGAGCGACCAGACACCAAACACATCCACACCAAAAGGATCAATGAATCTAAGTGAAATAATTCGAAAGTAGTTTAATAATAATTACAGATCCAAGTTGTATACGTAGCAATAAACGATTGTATTTTGATCTCTGTCTGTTGTTCAGTGATAATTAGCGTAATGAGAGTCAAGAATGATTATAATTATCTTAATATAACGTAGTAATTAATGAGAAGTTGATAAACTAAACCCGTTCCCGTGTTTGCAAGAACCTGCTACAATGTCCCTGCTCTGTCTCAGATGAACGCAGTAAACACGTCACTTTCTAGTCGTTATTGTTCACATCGGAATCCCAACTGGTCTCTTATCTACAGGATTCGACATCAATGTCATGTCTCTCCATTAATAATTCATAAAAAGTAAAAATCGATAAGTTCCTCATAATGAAATTGTCTCCAGCCTCCTGTTATTTCGAAAATGTTAATTACAAATATTCTCCCCAGTACCAATTTTTCAAACATGATCCAAATTGTAGATGTAAAATTTAATGTCTTATTTCATCTCAAAGATGAAGCATTCAGGTACCGTTAAAATCAGAATCTCATGCATTCAATGTTTTTGCCAGCAACTTTGAAAATCTTTCGCAATCTCGTCGCAAACTTTGACACCGCAACTTCGATCTTGTCCTGCGAAATTTCTCGGCAAGGTTTGAAAGTTTGTACCTGTGCTGTCCAACTTAGAAGCTAAACTTTACATGGAAATATTTCCTGAACTTTCATCGGCTTTCAGATGGTAGAACATAAAATTCGATGACGCGTATCCGCTACTCGGTACCGTACATCGCCATTTTTTGATGTCTAAATTCAAACAACAACAAATGATAAATAAATTGCATGAGCTCTACAGTGTGGGAAGAAAGTTTCTTAGAATTATAATCAGTCGTTGTCGGGATAATTAATTTAAAAATTTGTGAGCACAATTTTAACCATTCTGCATGAGCCCTTCTTAAATTAAAAGTAACTTAATTCGCAATTTGTATAAATTACATTAAATAAAATTTACATTTATTAGTCGTTCGCTCAGAGATGAGCTGTGAAATGCGCGTGAGGGAGGGTACTGACGCTGTCTGCTAGCGGTAGTAGGGCACGGAGGAGAACAGCTTTCTCTGTACTACTAAACACAAAAACATCAGTGCAGATTGAATTACTTACAGGTGCTGATGAACATTTTACATTTTTTGTGTGTGAGGAGTGAATGTACGTTTCGTCCGTGTAGATGATACGTCGCCCCTCATTTCTGTAACGACTTATATTTTTCAAATAAGACAGTCTTGCTGCACGAATATCACCCTTTTCGATGAGAACTTTTCCTTACTTCCCGATTTCCTCCACCTGAAGCCTGAATCTCTAATTATTTTCCAAAGAGCCCACTTCCCGCCACTGAAATTAATCTTTTTCTTAATTACTGCCAACAACGATTTTAAAGTACGACGCTCGCCTTGTGTAGTGTGGAATTCGTTAATCGTTCTTCGAATTACACACTTGTCAAAATTATCTACATCAGTTTTAATTTTCCTTCTTGGTCGTTTTTTGTGAGGTGTGCTGAATTCTTTTCCCACTCGTTTATTATGTTCGTACTCTTTTAGAATGCGTTTCAGAGTACTTATGGACACACCAGTAGCTTCAGAAACACGATTTTGTATTTGATTAACGTTAATCACATTGCCGCTGTCAGCTTCTTTCTTCATAAAACTGTAAACACTTATCACCATTTCTCTACTTTGGCTGTGTATTACTTTATGTCCCCTTATATTCTTTACACCTCTGCCCACGCTTTGCGTTCTGTTCGTGCTGAGTAGAAACAACAGCGATGAATATGACAGGCCTATTATAAATGGGTCAATGTTATTGAAATGCAATTTACCACACGAGGTGAACTCGGTCGAGTCTGCCTTGTAACTGAGCTTCGACTTCACCCCACCCACTGTTCGAGCTGCAAATACACTGCACATCTCAAGGCCATAGCTCTTGTCCCAGCAAACGGCCTATACTGTCCACCGACCACGAGAAAAGCCCTGATGGGGGAAGTCGTTTCTGGTCTTTGCGGGGGGGATGTTTACTGCCTGGTGGACTAGAGGGCTGCTATTGGTGGGAAGTGTGATACGTCAGAGTTTAAGGCTACTACACAGACTGAAAACATCAATCAGTTACGAGTAGCGTGTAGTGAGTGCACTTTTAATGTGTTCTGTGGGTGTTACGATAATATTCTAGATTAAATCGCTGTGCCGCTGTGAGGTAATCTTAAAGCTGTACCCATTAGAACACGTGAAAGCCTGTCGTCTGTTGTTCGTTCAGTGGTTGTGAAACGAATGCTTTTAGGATGGATCGTCACTCACCGCGAAATCTTACGCATGCGCGTATGTCGAATTCCTAGCAGGAATTTTCTCCTGATCTGCGGACTGTACCTGCGGCATTGGACACATGTTTGGTAAAGTGGAAATGGGGAGTTTTGCCTCCGAGTACTTTAATTTATCCGTGCTAATCAACATGCATGTAACAGTGCATAAGGGTCTCAGTCCCTGCAGGCTGAAACAGCCAGCACGATTCAGCACTTTGGGCCTTCACCTCTAACACAATACTTCGTCGCAGATTATGCAAATTTACTGTGTGACGACAATAACTGTGCATAATAAAATAACATAAAAACATGAATAATATTCTAATAAATAACACACAATATTATGCGAAATAACTACTTTAATTGTGACCAATGTAACTGATGCATCATCGACAAAAATAAGAAGACAGAAATTAAAGAGTGGGCTATATCATACATAATATTAACATTTCCTTCAAGAAATATTAATGTAATATCAATATCGTTATTATTATTTATAATGAAAATATGCCTCTTTCATCGATAAGCAGTTACTAAAGCTCATATAGTTTATTATTTACATTCTTGGTACATATTTGCCTGTGGTTTTAATTCGAAAACTTACAACAATATTTATTTAGAGTGACTCCTTACCCCACAAATACCTGTATACAATTATGCGAATCATTTATTTACCCCCAGCAAATAATTACTTTAAACTTAATTAGAACATATTTCCTTAAATCTGTTAGTCTCTATATCAAACAAGTTTGTAAATAGAACCTTTTAAAACACTAGAAATGTTGACACTTTTTTATTCATGTCACGTACTTCTGTGTCTGTTTGTTGAAACCAGTATAAAATAGGCTTCTAATGGTTGAAAACTGCGTTAAAAGTTTACCGCGATGTTAAGAGACTATGGATAAATATTTGATGCAAATAACATCACAACCGACATTATTTGTTAAAACTGAAACTGTTTGCTTCAGGAACAATATTTCAGATATTTAAAGAAATTACAAATAACTTTATGAATTAAAGTGAGAAAAACTGAATATAACATTTCCATGCTATTTAGCAAGAAATAAGTAGTAGCTTTCTCTGTCCCCTTGTTAACGTACAAATGCTTACGTATAACCAACGTAACTTCCGAAGAATTTTCAAAGAATTATATCTAACACAAAGTATTATCGTTGGTCCTTTTCGATGTTATATTTATCATGTGTTTGCAATAACACACAATACAAATTCATGCGCTCTGAAATGTAAATTATTATGCACGAAATATAAAAATTATATAATTTAGTTGTGAGACAATAAAAGTGCCATATAATTGACGTCGAGTAACCTACCTAATAAATGTCCAGAACAGGTAGTTTCTGTACAGAATATTAAGCATATAAATCATAGAAAAACCACTGTTTATAATATCTTCGTGTTATGTTTGAATGGCATTATAGGCCTAATTATAAATTTAATTTTAAAAAATTACTATTTCTGTGTTCTGGGTTGCTGCACCGCGCAACAGCCCAGATGATAGTCATCTTCATACTTTCCGCCTTGCAAACCTGAGCGCTCCAAAAATAATTCTTCGCGTATATCGACCTGATATTATGTACGTATAGTGTTTCTTATAATGTAGCTCTCTGTACCAATAACTAAATATTATTCAAATTCCTGCAGTTGAAAAGAACATCGTCTATATATCACCTAACATTTACAAAACACACGATGTCAATAATTCCCCAATAATGCACAGATATTAAGTACTTATAAATATAAACTTTAAAGAAAAACCTAAAATATAAATTTAACTATCACGTAACACCAAAACAGCGTTAACAGACAACTTTTCCCCCACAAATTCAGTCGTTTTACTCTTGTAATATGAGGCCTTGATATTAAACTTCAAATACTTATTTACATTTGTACCACTGTACCAATGTCGATTCTGTACAATTTACAGTTTAAACAATTATGTTTGCTGTAGCTAAGATGTTTCTGAAATTTCACACTGTCTGTTCAATTCAGGATTGTTGCATGTTTCATTTGAGCTCTACGCACTCGACACTCATCCTCAACATAGATGAGGGCAGTATCGATCACGTTCACTTCAAAATTAGACACGAAGAGAATTATCACACCGAACATGACAAATAATATATCTTAAGCAAACAACTCTGAAAAAATAATGCGTTAGTTTGAATATTGTTAAAAGAGGCACTGAGTAGCTAAGTCAATTTCAAATTATACATTACATAAATTGAAGAGTTATCTTAATACTATTCATTAATCACAGGTTGTCAGACCTTATAAATGCGGTAATTCAGTCTATTTGGGGAAATAACACGATTCAAGGTTTCTTTTATATCTTAACACTGAATCAAATTGTATTATTATTATTTACTTTTGAAAATTCCTTAAAATATAAGACGCCACAATCATTAAATAACAATCCCAGGGACGAAATACAAAGAAAGAACAAATCCAAATTTATGTACGAAAACAAGAAATGGCACATGATTACGGTGTACACAGAGCACATATATTTCTTTAGCAAAATGTTATAGCTTAATGAAAAATAATTTTCCTCCATATCTAACCACATACAAATTGCCAGAACTCGGAAATTGATATTGAATTATTCAGAAAAATCTATCAACTCTTTCGCTGCAATGTACTGCATCACTTCCGTGTTTAAAACAAACATTTCATTGCCACATTAAAATTGTCCACTAAATGCTTACAACAGTATTTTATTTGGTTGCAATATTCAGTATCAATTTTGAAATATAGAAACATTATTAGAGGGTCATTATTAATTTCTATGGCACCTGGATGTGACATCGATCACGATTTGGTCTGCGGTGAGTATTACAAAGTATTCACAGAGGAATTTTTCCAGGTACCAGGTATTTCCTAAATACCCTTTGAAACAGCGAGGTGATACTAAGTGATTTTAAAACATTACTGTGTGTATGTGTTTATGTACGAACGTATGTAAGTGTGTAAATATGTGTTAAGGTACATGCAAGAATGTTATTTGAAAGAATATACTTGTGTGTGGGTGCATGTAGGTTTATAAAACACTCTTTTTACGTGTATATTAGTATGCGTGTAATTGGATTTTGTATGTGAATTATTTTGGCATACGTGTGTGCCGAGATCGTCTCCAAACCTTCGACAAATATAAGGTAAAATCAAAACATGAAGAGATATAAATATTATTATATGAACTGCATTGTCCTGAAGTTGGAGATGATGAGGTCATCCGAAGCGTTTGCTCCGACATTAAAGACTACACGGTGCCACGAACCAAGCCCACATTAAACAATTTCACTGTCATGTAAACTATTAACATAATAAAATATGTTATTTTAACGACAATCATCAACCATCCATAAAAACTGCCCAACATAATAATGGCTAAAATTGTATTAATTTAATTACATTCATTCTTTCAAATTTTACAGTCCATTGAAACCGAACAGCGAAAGAGTTAATGGAATAAAATGAGTAACTAATGCATAATTTATTTAGGTCTGAAATGTGTGAATTAGGAAATCTATATTTTTCTTTTTCGTTACTTTTTTAATATCCAAATACAACTAATTCCTGTACTGGACAACAGTAGGATAATAGAAGTAGATAATTATTAAGAAGCAAAGATTGAAGCGGTTAGCAATTATCTGGGACACAGGTGTTCAAAATTCACGATATTTCGGCGTATTTAAAATGTACTAATAAAAATAAAAACATTATTTTAGTACACACAAGTTTTCTCTCTCTTTAGGAACAAAAATCTACACAAGCAATAAGTTTCTTTACGTCTGTTTCGTAAACACAGGCATATCCGTGTGATTACACAGTAAAAACACTTCCTCTAACCGTGAGAACTTTATACGTCCTGAAGAAGGTTATAGCAATAACTTTATTGTGGATCACCGAACGTCATGGTCGAATTGTTAGTCCTACTGCTTCGGGAAGGCCCGGGTTTAAATCTGGACCCGGAGACCGGCTATCCTTACTGAAATATCTCTGAGTTCCTCGGGCAAATGCCAGGATAGTGCCTTAAATTAGGCCACGGTCGATTCTTTTCACACCTTTCCAATTCATATTCACCATATCTTCTCATTCGACGCTACTGAAAAGGCGTCGTTAAATAAACTGTAAATAAATATTCATTTCGCATCGTGGCCTTCTAGATTATGACGCCGTTTGGTCTTACAGGTTATTATCAACGTTTCAGAGGAACATACAGTCTCCATCATCAGAGAACTTCTACCTGCATGTCGCTCAGAAATGTTGCTTGTCACCACAAAGATTTAAAGGCGACATAACACAGAACACAAATGTAATCCGCGCCGCCTTTGAAACCTCAAACTTTAAACTGTAGCTGTAGATATCCAGTTTCTGAGGATACAGATCTCATTTCCATTACGTTTAACAGAATTAGAACTTTATAGAACTCGAAAACGATTATCCTGTAACAAAATTCCATCGAAATTCCATTTAAAATTTTGACTATGAATACCTGCATTGAAAAGTTAAAAATAAGTTATTTAGTAGAAATGTCTCATTTGTTATTTCGGATTGATAGTCTTTTGCTAAAGAAACACTTAATTGTGATTTCTTTGCATTAAAAACATTTATATATTACACTAACTAAAACCGGATATTAAGAATAATTGACTACTCGTTTTACAGTTTGTATGGACTGAAGTGCCCATTTCCAATTAAAACAAAATTATATATACACTGCACCCAGATTATTTTGTTAACATCATCGATAATACGAATATTCTGTTTTCGGTTATCGAAAATCCAAAATACTTCTATTTTATTGTTAAATATTTGTATTTCTCTAGATGTTATTCACGTCACTTGCTTGTCTTGAATTTCGGTTTCAAATAAAGCAGCGAATTTATAGTTCTGCTCAATTTGTTTACGTTTTCAGTCAAAGTGTTTTACCAAACCATATCTACGAATTAGACAGTCTCCTCGTGTAATATATTACAAAGATTGGGATGATTTCACACATTTTTAATTAAACCACGAAATATAATAAGCCTGACTTCGCTCCTTCTGCTGAAACACAATACTTCAGAGTTCTATCAACAAGGCTACAACAGAAATGCATGTTACCAGTTTTATTAATGAAGATAACAAGACATTACACATGCATCTGGGGATTACGTGTTCAGGGATTCGTGTGTGGTGGATAGGGGTCACAGACAATTATCACACTTCCGTTAACGTTCATTTCACTCTAAGTTTTCAGCATCTGGTCACAAAAACATTCCATTTCCTCTGCTTTGGAGCCACAGCACCATAATAAAGTACAAGAATCCTCCGCCATTAGACGGTTGTGTCCTCAGTGATTGATTACCCTGCAAATTAACAATGCAGGCGAGTTTGGTTCAAACCCAACAGATGGGACGCGGCGTGCAGAATTGGAATTTAGGTACATTTCTCCCAACTTACTTGTTGAGCGTCTCCACTAAATTACAGGCGAGACATCTTTCTGTTCCCTTTTATATCGCTGCACAGTTGCTATGGCCGGAGAAAATAAAGAAATATTACCGTCTTTGAATATGCATACAGAAATAAAACGGGAAAGAAACTTTTCTCTTTACATAAAGTTTCAACAGACATGTCTCATGTTGATTAAAAAAAAAATGTGGTTGCAATACAATGTTGTATCTCAGACTTTCCTTTAAATACATCATCAGAAATGTCACTGATTAACCTTCTGGCCTTATCCGATTACAAAGAATAAAACTATTTACCTTTTTTATAATTTCCCTGGATTTTTCTTTGTATTTTTTCGTATAGATGCATCAACTTCGGGATTAAAAATTCTTGTCTTATAGCCAAATGTTCTACCCAGTCCAGTCAAAGAGAAAACAAGGCAGTTTGGGGAAGGAGGGGTTGGAGAAAGGCGGGGTGCTTACAGGAATGAGCAGGGGATAAAGTCGAAAGGATACAACCTTGACAGAAAAGACATGTTCCTCCAAGTTTAAAGTTTTGCTAAGGGCTGTAAAACTGTCCATGAAGAGATTATATTTTACAAAGTTACGAAGAGTATAGTCGGAGAAATAAATAAATGTGTACCGTGAAAAGATAGGATTGTGGATGATGGTCTTATCCTTTATAACACCGAGTATTCCTTATGGTGGATTCAAATTCCAGGAGGCCACAATCCACAGTTTCTAAGCTGTGACAGCTTTACGTTTCATAAAAAGTGCTTTGATCAAACGTGCAGACATTTAAACGAACACTTTTAAAGTTTCAGTGGCTTATCACAAGTGTAAAGTATATTCTTTCAACGACAGCTAAACAAGAAATATGTCGAAATCCTTGTAATTTAACACGAACATTCATCTGACAATAATTCCGTTCCACTTAAGGAAATTGTATTTCCGAAAATATTCCTATTAATTAATAAGTATGTGGATCATACACCGAAAATGGGAAAACACTTAATCGCCCCGATTTAATTCTGTTCATTCAGTACGGCGAAAATATTTCGTCTCCCATGTTTACAAAGTAGAGCTAATTTCAGCCTGCTGAACGTTTTAAAGACAGCAAAACTCATTCTGTTGATGAGCTTGAAAACACAACCGTCTTTTGTGTACAGAAAACTGACATCCCGACTGCTACATGCGTCAGTATTATTCATATCGCCTTACAAGGAACAATTCAAATTCTGTAACGTTGCTCACCATTTCGCTGCTAAATCGTTTTGTTCTGGTTTGAGAATATACGATGTTACCTCCCTGGATTAGAATAATAGAAACAGAATTTCATCACGGACAGAGACGATCCATAAGTTCTGAACATTCACACTCACTGAGCTGTGGTAAAATGTTCCTTCAGCTGTCCACTGCACGCGATATCATTTCTATGTTTTTTTTTTCTAAAACTCATGCCCAAACCCGTTTGATTAAACTATTATATCGCTCACTAAAATTCAGATTTCCAATTAGTTTCACGAAGTACTTTAGACACGTACATGTAATAATGTCAGAAATATAACATTTTCTAGCTCTCAATCTTGAACTGATCATTGTCTAGATTTTTAATGGTATCATGAATAAAAAATCAGTAACTTTTACCACCAACCTTTGAACAAGTAACAATGGTTACCTTGAAGACTAAGGCAGCAGTGATTCCCTACAGCTTCATGATACTAACACCCAGATTACGATTCGCGTAACCTTACAGCTGGATTCATTTGATATGGCATAACATATTTGTTTACTAGTCACATATATAAAGACAAATGAGTTTCAAATTTAGTAAACGGCCCGATCTGGATTAAACTGTAAGATTCTGTAAAACAATATTTTAAACACGGAATCTTCTCAGCCCTGAATTAAATTGTCCAAGTGTAATGGATCCTGAAGACAATTTGTTGGAGTATGTAAGATTGTTCTTCTGAAATTTACGATCTTCCGAATGATAAATTAATAAAATTAGAACGTTTCGGAAGCTATATTAGGCTTCCTTCTTCAGGTAAGAAAGGGAGAAGAGGGCAGAAAGCCTATCTGCTGGGTCACTTGGATGAGCTATCCTCATCCTTATATCTATATATATAGTCTGCACCAAGGTAAAAAAATTGAATTGATTACACAATAGATCCCTTTTCGATAAGGTGACAGTATCTCAGTCAACAAATTCTCATCCTTTCATTAAACCCGAATGTCAAACAAATTCAGTCCATACGTCACAAAAAATTATTTATAAGATAAACTTTAATATTAACATGCTACAAACGCAAAGAAGCCTCACGTGGCTTCTTCCCTTCATGATTTCAGATTAAATGTTTTATTCTGCCCTATGCGTGCTACATTCCCAGCACCCTGTTGCCACATATTGCGACTACTTTCCTTAAGCGTCGAAAATTATTTTAGTAGTTCCTGTTCTCGGCAGAGTACGTGTTTCCTGAAATATTACAGCACATTAAGTTATGACGATAAATTAAAATAAAATACGATTTAAGGGCTTTAAAAATTAAGCTGATGCCTGTCAATCACCGAGAAAATTTGTCGAGTATAAAAGGGAACAGAACGAACTTGGCCTGATACAGGATTTAAATTTGACAATGACTCGCCACATTTTCCACAGCGTCCACCTACAGTATTTTATCTTCAGTTGATATTCTTGAGAGCGGATTTTTATTGTATGAAAATCTGTATCAATTACATTGGCAAATCATCCATGCTAAATATCACATGAGATCTAACTGAGAAAGACAAACCCCTTCCACTCGATTTAAACTTTACTATAGATTTCTGTGATAATCGACACCCTTTCAGGACTGCTGATTACGTATTCTTCAGTATTTAGGAAACTCTTCAGCACTTAGAACGGGATAGAGTCAATTTCTGTGTCCCAGAAATCTGATGTGTATCAAACTCGTTACGTTGTGGTAGTTAACAGATTAAAGATGATGACCAAGTCACGTGACAGTCGAGAGAAGGAGTGACGTCATGACCGCAACCATGACGACAGAGGCACTGCACTGGCTGGAGGACCCTTTCACTGCACAAGAGCAGAAACACAGTATTACTGCAATGACAAACAACAAACATGCGGACCGCGGAATGCTCCCCAATACAAGCTCTTCAAATAACACCTTCATTTGTGAATTTCTGGCTTTCCACATGCTTTGATTACACCGCATTTTATACTGTCTGAGGTATATTTAATATATACGACGTTTCGGAAGCTGGTTCTACTCTTCTCTTCATGCAGCTATGTATTGACTATGTAATCACCAAATGGAGAAAAGATCTTATTCACAAATCGATATTAGCTTTGACGGTCAAGAAAGTTCTGTAATTCGAAGTTTACTACCGCATTTACCAGATGTCGCTAATTGCATCCATTTTGAACCACACCACGCCCTCTCACATTGTTTAAGATTCATTTTAATAACATCTTCACATACCGAATGTCGCACTCGAGTGGTTAAAATTCCTTCTGCGTATTCTGTAGGCTCGGGTTCAAGTCTCTCCCACTTAACCGGCTACAGTAACTGAGTTTTTCGTGGTTTTCCTCAAAACCTCCAAGTATATGCCAGGCCCCCACCTATTCTTTCCATACAATTTTTCATTCTTTGTTCATTATCAGTGGATCTGATCTATTGCCAGTGTCATTAAATCATTAACCTGTATGCATATGTATTCCGAGTAGTCTCTTCACTTGAGGTTTTTCGACTCTCATCCGGGTTAAAATAAAAATGAAATAATTTTTAAACACCACATACATTACCAGAGGGGGAGGTCTACCTACCATATAATCTGTGTACATGATCCACTGTTGTTAAGTCATAAAAAGACATTTACATTTTCACAATTATAAATCCAATTTTCTTTTTTTTGTGTGTGTGTTAAACACACAGTTTTGCCATTGGTTCACGTTTAACCCAAATCAAAAAACTTTCATTTATATTTGGCAATTGCAATCTAAAATCCAATTTTGATTTACATTTTAGAGATGCTGCTTATATGATTTCAAACCAAATTTGAATACACGCCATATTCGTTGGCTCAACAATAATTCAATCCCAAAATAACATCAATCATTGGTTGTAATGGGTCAACAAATCGGGCTTCGTTCCCAGCAAAATTTAACGAACTGTTAAATTAACGAATACGGCCATTAAAAATATCCGTTGTTCAATTTCAATAACACTGTTTCGGGAACACATAATTTGCAAATAACAGTCGAAATTGGTGGTTTCATGGACCACATGATCACTTCAGTAAATAAAAAATTGAATGAATTTTATAGTTGTCTGATGTTCGTAGCGCAAAGTGTTTGTACGTTAATGTTTCTTTTCGAATCTGTCCATCGTTTAAGTGCTTTTAAGTCACAATGTTTCTGACCTGAAGAATATTAGAAATTATGTCCCTACAGTCCTAGTGTTTTCGCGCAGAAGACATGTTGCTTTATCTCCCGACTAAATACGCTCGGAACAATATAAGCAGATTTCGAGAACGGAATTGAAAATACATGATTCAAAACATGAACAAGTATAAAGCTCAGTAACAACAGGAATATAATAAAAGAAAGTCAAATCTCGGCAATGACATTGCAAAATTTGGGCCACTGGACACCCTCAATTCTCACAATTCGTTCATCCACGGTCAATCCCAATATTGCATCCGATATCCTCATCCATCTTCCATGTGGTAGTTTTCCGAGCGATTTCCTATCAATATTGTGTCTTTACGCCTTGCTTCCCACAACGCAGAAACACGAAAAATCCATAATGGTAACACAGATTTCAATATTGTGAAAAACTTCAGTGGCTTTTATAAAAGACTACGTTCCTAGATACGTAATACTACACATCGCCCATCTAATTCATACTTTTAGGACCAAATTTTTTTTTTGAAATGTGGGAAAATCCTGTAATTTATGTTCTTTTTCCAAGCAAGATATTACAATTTATTTCGCGTAGGAAAACAGTTGAAATGGACGTTTTATATTTAAAATAAAATGTTAAAATGACTGATATGGAAGCGATAAGATGGAGCAGGTTCCATGTTATGTAGAATTCCTGCTGGCCCGCTTTTCACCAGAAGTAACAGCCACGGCCTATTACAACGTAAACACGGGGACGTCCTTGTATTTGTGGTCACTTTTAAGAATTTTTACCGTTCTCAGGAAATATTCATGCAGATTACCTCACATTTACCTTCATCAGACACCTGTTGAATGTACTGTAAATAAGGCGGGTATGAGACAAGAAGAAAATTATCTCCGTGTCGTTACGAACTGCGAGATTATAAAATTTTATGTGGTGATAACGTTTTAATGAATAACGATTCTATTTATTTTACTTATTATTATAATTATTCTATTTATTATTAAAATCCGAAAGTAAAAAAAGGACTACATTTAGTCCATATCTAATTATTATTTCTTAATTTATATAATTCGGTATATATTTCGACAGGTTAGATATCATAAATATGTCTACAATCTTATGTTATTTTCGTCAAGGGAGTATTTCTTATGAATGTTGGCAATAATTGAGATAAACAAATATTTACTGTAATTTAAGGCGTGATCCGTCATCAGGGCGACTTATCGCCCTGATGACGGAGGGAGCATGACCTCTGAAACGTTGGTAAACATCGACCAGACTACACAGCGCAACAACCCAGAAGACAGAAATCTTCACCTACAGGATTTAATGTCGTTTTCAAAATCGACCTCTTCAGGGGCGTAATATTCTTAGATATCACAGTTACATAACTTCCATTTATATTTCAGATTATATTTAAGAACTTTTGATGATAAGTGTCACCTGCTCTGAAACGGAATGGTTGGACGGAAATGAACCTTTCCTATAACGGATCCTTCAGTTACAGGAAGGGTTTAATGATCGGAAGAAACTTCTGAGTTCATAAAAGGACTGAGAATTACCAGGTCCCTTCAGATTTCATTAAATAGATTTAACGATATTACATCTAAACTGACCGTGACATGTATTACCAACAGGGTGACGCCGATGACCCTAAGGCTACAAAACTCTGTTTTACACGGTAATTCTAGCGGTCTTTTCACATTTGTATTTAAATGCCCTGGATAATTATTGGCCTTCCTCTGTAACAGCCATACATTTGTAATTCGATTTTCATTTTAGCTGATACATGACTCTTAATTTATAGTTCTTAAATATATTGTAGCGTGGGACGGTATACAACCTTGATTGTCAACCCTTGATTTCTTGCTAATTCACAGAAGATAAGTAAGTACTTTGGTTTCTCTGAAAGGTTTTTAATAGCACAAAATAATCTCGTCTACAACACACTTTATCTACTCGCTCTGTTCACAATTCAACTCTCTTCGCAGCCGTTCTTTTCCACTCTCACCTACTACACTGCTCTCAAAGGCGATTGTCAATCGGCTTTTATACAATTACAACAACTTGGTTGGATTGTAAAAGACGTTTTAGTTGATTAAATTCATTATTGCTGGAGGACATTGTGGTCTCTTACAATCCAACCAAGTTTACAACTGAGATCGGATTTGAGGTAGTAGACCCTGCAAGAAATCAAGGGTTGACAATCAAGGTTGTATACCGTCCCACGCTACATTGGTGTCAGAAGTGGGATTGTCAACCATGGATTGTGTACTGCAAGAAATACTGGGGAGATTGCAGAGGCTGAGCAACGACCAGCAACAGCTGCAGGACAATCTTGAAGACAAGATGGATGCCAGCCAGAGACAGCTTCAGGACAATTTTAAAGACAAGATGGATGCCAGCCAGAAACAACTACGAGACCAGTTTACATGCATCCAGCAACAGCTTCAGGACAATCTTGAAGACAAGATGGATGCCAGCCAGAAACAGCTACAAGAAAATCTAGGCGCACAGTTTTCGAAAGAAATAAGCGCCCTGAGGTGCAGTCAGGTGGAATTAGAGAAAAGGATCACCGACGATCTCGGACAAAAGTTAGAGGCCACGCGGCGCGAGTTTGAGACACGGCTGCAGACGGTGGAGGCCCGATCAAGGCACGGAGGGGCCGGAACGTTCGTGGGTGGCACGGACCGTGTGAAACCGCCTAAGTTCGACGGATCCACGTCTTGGACAGTATTTCATCGGCAGTTTGAGGCTGTGGCCAACCACAATGGCTGGACGTCTGGGGAGAAGGTCACGCATCTCCTTGCCGTACTTCAGGGGCAGGCTGCTGACATCCTGCATGGCGTTCCTGTTGGGGCGGCCTACGACGACATCCTCAACGCATTAGAGGGCCGTTACGGGGACCATCAGCTGGCGGCGGTCTACCGATCTCAGTTGAAATCAAGGACGCAGGGGAAGGGCGAAACTCTGCAGGAATTCGCAGCGGCAATAGAGAAGCTGGCCCATCGAGCGTTCGTAGGGCTTCCCGCAGATTTCCTGCAGAAGGAGACCGCTCACGCTTTCATCGACGGCCTGGGAGACCGAGAGATTAAGCAACACCTTCTAATGGGCGGGGACCGATCCCTCAATGAAGCACTCGGACAGGCTCTGAAGATACAGGCAGCAAAGACAGCCGCAGGATCAACACTAACGGTGCGTCAAATACGGTCAAAGGACCCGACGGAGGAGCGATCGCCCCAGGATAGACGTTCTGGATGGGGGCGACCAGTGTGCTGGCAGTGCGGCGCCCCCGGCCACCTTATGAGATGGTGTCCGCAGGTCTCCGCAAGGACCAACCAGGTCTCGGGAAAACGAGTAATGGCCGGCGTATGGAGGGGACCGTCGGCCCCACCACCCCCTTCCCCTCGCTTTACACTGAGCGTGGTCACCAAGAGGAGTGACGACGGTCTGATCACCGAAGGCTGGATTCGGGGAAGACGCTGTAATGTGACCATCGACACCGGAGCTGCAGTGACCATCGCCAGGCCCGACGTCGTAGCGGGAGAATCAGAGCGGGAGCCGAGCAGACCGTACGTGCTGCAGACAGCGTCCGGTGAAACCATCCCCGTTTTGAAAGAGGTGTTAGTTGAGCTAACGCTGGGGCAAAGTGTCATCCGCACCTGGATTTTTGTAGCCGACATCACGGACGAGATCATCCTGGGGCTGGACGTCCTGCGAGCTTACGATGCGACGGTGGACCTAGGACGCCAAGTGCTGCGGCTGGGCAAAGAAGAGATATCTCTATGGGGCCCTCGAAGCAGACCCCAATCCACACGCCTGACATTAGCGAGCGAGGAGAAAAGAACGTTCCACAGGTTCCCGGAGGCAGACGTCGCATTCGAGTCCTTGAAAGAGTCGCTGTGTGCATCGCCCATTTTAGGATATCCACGACCTGGCGAGAAGTTCCTGGTAGACACCGACGCAAGCAGCGTTGGGATCGGAGGCGTGTTATCCCAGGGACGGAGGCATACCAACGCCGACGCTCTCTCTAGAAGGCCATGCTCGGAGGACTGTGGCCACAGCCAGAAGGTCGAGCAACGAGCGGGTCGAGTAAAGGTGCGAGCCGTCGCCGCTACAGTCGCGGATGGCTGGGACCGGGTGACACTAAGAAAAGAGAAGCAGGAACGACTCTATGACGCGCATAACCGCCAGCATCTGAAGATGGCCAGTGACCGGATGAAGGCACGCTATGATCGCCTGGCAAACTCGGCTGGCTTCCAGGAGGGAGATCGCGTGTGGTTATATCATCCTACCCGGACAAAAGGGAAGTCTCCCAAGCTACAAACATCTTGGGAGGGCCCCTATAGGGTGGTGACCAGAATCAACGACGTGGTTTATCGGATTCAGCGGCATACCCGGGCCCGGATGATGGTAGTCCACCTGGACAGGTTGGCGCCGTATTCGGGTGCTGCTCGGGACGAGCAGCTTTAAGGAGGGGGTAGTGTGATGTGTTGGGGTTGGCATTGTTGAACTATTTAATGACATTGTTGTATCCATGCATTGTTGCGTTTAGCATTGTTGTGTTTCCATTGTTGCGTCTGTTTATTGGCATTGTTGCATAGCCATTGTTGTAATTGTATAAAAGCCGATTGACAATCGCCTTTGAGAGCAGTGTAGTAGGTGAGAGTGGAAAAGAACGGCTGCGAAGAGAGTTGAATTGTGAACAGAGCGAGTAGATAAAGTGTGTTGTAGACGAGATTATTTTGTGCTATTAAAAACCTTTCAGAGAAACCAAAGTACTTACTTATCTTCTGTGAATTAGCAAGAAAATAATCTCGTCTACAACACACTTTATCTACTCGCTCTGTTCACAATTCAACTCTCTTCGCAGCCGTTCTTTTCCACTCTCACCTACTACACTGCTCTCAAAGGCGATTGTCAATCGGCTTTTATACAATTACAACAATGGCTATGCAACAATGCCAATAAACAGACGCAACAATGGAAATACAACAATGCTAAACGCAACTATGCATGAATACAACAATGTCATTAAATAGTTCAACAATGCCAACCCCAACACATCACAATATGTAATTTATGTAAGAAATTGTAAAATTAATATTTACATAATTTTTCAGCTGATTCAACCAAATCGGCAGGCGTGTACAAAATCTTCAGCTATGGGTAATATTGGTTTAATTTCAACAATTTAATATTCTGTACAATATGACTCGAGACATAATCAAACAAACTACTGTCTTCATACTTGTAATAATTCTATGAATAAGAATTGTTTTAAAATATTTAAAATGATTATTCTATGATACAGTCTTTTGCTAAAAAATTGACTATATTAGACGGCCAAGACGTTTCATGCTTTTATAATACACGGTAGTTAATTTCGGATACAGTCAAACTTTCAATAAGCATAGAGCTTAGTCAGTTCAATCCACACTTCAAATTCAATTTCTGTACGACTGATTTTAAATTTTTTATTTCAAGTGGTCTATTCCTCTGAAGCCTTACATTCAAAATTCTGTATGCATTTCATTGTTTCCTCGAGTGTCGATAATAAGATAAAGCGCGCAATGTTTACAAACTGGCTCCGAAACGTCGAACTTCACCCCACGTCCTCTTTAGTATTAAGTTCTGTGGTGGCTCACATAAAATCACACGAAAAGAAAGGAATGTACGGAGATAAGAGATATGCATGGAGCCTCCTTATTTTCAATAAAATAATACATTACATTTTATTTTCAGTATACGAACTGGAAACGAATTTAAACACTGTATCCAGAAATTCATTAGACTCTGCACTTCATAAAATCAACACACTTAAACCTGATACTAAAACAAATTCTGGGACTACTTCTGAAGATGTACAAAAGTCCGCTGAGATGTTTCCCCTGAGAGGACTCTCACAGATTGTACTCAGGAGAACCAAGAAATCGTAACGGAGTTCCTGAGTCTTTGGAAAGAAGTTTACAAACACAGAGCATCATCCTCCTTTACCTTTTGAGCTGGCGACATGATCACCTGATTTTGACTTATTTGATAATACTCTTACAACCACAGAGTTAATATTGCGTCAACTAGACTGAAACAACAATGGCTAGTATTCGCCTGGAGATACTGAGGAAAACCACTGAAACGTCTCATAGTATTAGATAATTGTATCAGATACCTCCCAAATATAAGCCCAGATTAAGAATACTGCACCAAACGTTTCGGAGTATATACCTACTTCAATTCCTGATTCTGTATCTCTGGAGATAAGACAAAGGCGAATTAGGATTATTCGTTTTCTGGCAGAGAAACGAACACAAATTACGCAAGACACGTTGCCGTTAACGTGATCTCTGTGAGAAAATATTAAATTTGGTATTATTCAAGTGGCTAATTTCTGTGGGAACACTATTTTGTGGTTCACTATTGTCTTTAACAGAAGCGGCAATGAAGTTTATAGTTTCACAGACAGATATGATGCAAAAATATACTTTGACTACTTAAATGTTGATCTCACGTTAACGCCAGCCACAAATCAAGTGATATAAATTGTTTTATAATACATGCCAATGTGAAATGGAGATGGCTATTTCTCTGGTTGCTACGCCGTGTAGTTTGGTAGAAGTTTACCAACGTTTCGTGGCGATGAGATCTGATGATGTAGGCACCAAACATCTCTGAATCATCGTTAAACTTCCACTAGACTACAACAGCACAAGCAATCCGGAAGACAGGGTGATACTTGAAACATTGCATTGTAATCTGGACCGCAGATGTATAATTGTTAGCGAAGCAGTCTTGACTATAGAAAGATGCAATCTATAAAACTAAAACTAACTATAAAATGGCGGCAGTGCGAAAGTTTTCTTTGGGTTTTAGTGTGACGACAACTAATATTAAGCCTGGCATCGTAGTGTGGTACAGAAGTAGACAATATGCTATCTTAAGCGTTCTAATCACTGAATTTTAGCAACTGTATGGAGCTACGTTAAAGCGGCCGATACTTCTACCACATATACTGTTTTTATTCGCCACCAAACATCTAACATCGCAGTGTAGTGGTTGGCAACTTATTTCCCATCTAGCAAGTCTTATACTTCATTATCCCCTCCGAATTTTAGTATTTTATTTGAGATATTTTTTTTAATTTTCCCCAATTCCTCCGGTAAAACTGCTACTTCAAAATAGGTCATTATAGGACTCTATTTTGAATCTACCCAATTCCGATTTGCAATCACCGTATCACCGGGAGATAAATAACCACAACAGTTGAATAGGCACCTTTAAATAAACCAGGAATCTTCTCCCGACATTTTCCTAAAAGTCCCTCTGAAACGTGGACAGATTTTAACTGCTACAAACACGGATAAAAATTTATGACAAAATCCACTTTAGTCAGACGCTTCAAAAGTGAACTGAATTCAATGCACTGTTTACTTTGTTCATAAAATATATGCCAAAAGAGTTATCCAGTCAACGTTCTTATTTCAGCTAAGATTTCGGTCTTCGAATTTCATTTCCGGGGTTAACTTTCCAAAACGTGGAGTTCCGTGTAGTCGGAGAAAGAAATGAACTGGTCTTATTTGTTTTTGCTAGCCCACGGAAAAGTCCGGGGAGGAGACAATTCTGCAGTCAAACCTAGCGGAGGACGATTTCTTCCCCTGTTGACTTTTAAATCTCATCATTGGGGAAATCGTTGCTGTCAACAAAACGGTCAGACCCACCGGGGCTCATCTGTCGCACGTCAGTAAACAACCATCAAATATATACACTACGGGCAATTTGAACAAAATTTGAAACATGCCGTGGAACCAACTTCGCGGAATATACATGTTCTTCGAAATCTAATAGTACTCTCAACGAGTGCCCTGTTGTGTGCAAGAGCGTAATAAATCGGGGGATTTACAATACAAGAACCCAAATTGCTGCAGTTAATTGTTCTCACAACACAGGCCACGAATACGCCAAGCTGAATATTTTCAGGGTCCTTGATTTCGAGATGTGGAGGCGTAATACGGACACCGACGTCTGCCGATGTAACCGCCCCATGTTTATCCTCTGGAGAGAGAAAAAATCCTCTAAAAACCTGAAAAATATCTCACCTCGCCTTTCGAGTCTTATAATTCACCTCGTATTTACGCTTAATGGCCATGTATATTATACATTGAAATTTTCCAAGAGAGTTCACAAAATGTGGGAAGTTTAAAATTACGTGTTCTGGGAGTACATCGATTAAATAAATGAATTTAAGAAGCAAATTCATCATGGTATCCGGAACAACAGAGTAATATGTATTAACGAAATTTCATCTAAAATAGTCATCAGTCATTGAAGAAAACTGAGCAAGGACAGCTTATAGCCGCCGAGAACATGTTATTCTGATGACATCAGGAAAATGTGAATCGTTGAAAAAAAATTCATCTGGGGGCAGAGTAATCACGTAAAGTCCAAATGCAGCGTTAACTGTCAACACTTAGACCTATAATAAATCTATTTTAATCCACATTTAATTCTATGTTCAAATAAGAAAATTTAAGAAAAATTTCGGTACGATAAACCCTGCATTAAATGCGAATCTCCTCCGCGCATTGATGAAATCCATTGAAGAACATCGGCGCATATATTAAAGCAGAAGACGAGGTCGTCAGTCATCATATTTAGTGAAACCGAAAGGTCCTGAAAAGAGCTCTAAATAAATGGGGTTCCATAATACCAACGTTTCCCATGCAATTATATTTCTGCAGAGATGTGAGTTAGGAACCAAAGAACGCTCGTGCCATCGAATTTCAGTGCAAATTTGGAACAGTCTCAGTTTCAGAAGGAAATATAATACGTGAAAAAGTCTGCGTCGTAATAAACGATAACAACTTTTGAACCACGAGACGGATGTGGTTAGTCCAATTTTATGTTTAAGTATGTAACCGGAATACTTTTTAACGTGGATGGAGGAAACAGAACTAATGAATTCAGAAGACATGTTACTGTAAAATCGAACGTGGATTCATGTATAAAATGTACGAAAACCTAGTAATTACGCATACCCGCATTTCGTAGTGAATTTTGAACTGTGCTACGCTAATAAATCAGCCGGAATAATTACAGGCCATACTGCGAAGCAGCAAATACAAGGTATTAATTGCCGTTTCCAAAGGTTCGTGCACTGCCTTTCGCTTCGTTTATTCATATAAGATTTCAAATTTTTGACTGACATTATCAGCTCTGAACCCAAGCCTAAGAATTTGGCATTCCTTCACCAACAGAAATTCTCGATAAAATGAATAAATATACTCAGGTAATGAAATACAATGGAAGAGTTACGGCAAATCCATGCCTCATTCAGTACAGTGACCGATGGCGCGTGTTGACGTCTAGGTAAACGACCTAGTAACTAGATTTTCTCACAATATGATTTATCTTCCTTTTTTTTTTTGCAATAGAGCATCTCATTTCTGTAGACGAAAACAACAGAAGCGCGAAGCTACAGAGAAATCCAAAGGCCTGTACCACATTTCGAGAGATTTCTTATCCTCACGACGGCGAAAAGAAAGAGACAGACGTCTTCTGGGGATGTTACAGTCCGCAGTCCGGCAGAGGTTTACGATTCTGAGGTACTCCCTGCCTACATCATCAGGACGATTGCAAAGTTAACACATCAGTCCTAAGGAAACAGACACATTAATACTACTACCGCAAGTGCGCATGCTCAAAACTGAATGAGGACGAAGTGTTAGCCGCTGATAATTCGCGTCAAAATTATTTACGTAATAATAAACAGACCTTTTTGTGTGTGTGTGTTCTGTCTGACGACAGGTCAATATGAACAGGATCCTTCGATCCTTTTCTCGGACTGGGACCTGGTCATATACGTTCTTGGCAGATGATCCAGAAGTGGTTTGCCATTGCCTTCTTCTGTGTGTGAATGGAGTAATTGTTGGGATGCCACGGAGGAAATCTCCGTGTTGCCTAGACCACGGCCTTGCCCAACACAAGTTATAAATTCGAACCCGAGACCCCAGGATTACAAGGCCAGCGTTCTGACCGCTAGACCACCGTGGCTCTAAAATAGACCTGTATTATTTATAATTATAAGAGGTTCACGGGCAGCTTCAGCGAAAGTCTTGTAGCGTTCAAAAGCTTCTGACTTGTTCATCTTACAGCCGAAGTGCCATCAGACGAGATTCTGGAGCGGAATGGACCGAACTGTGATTGACTTGGGTCTGCGGTGCCTCGAAATCCCTTTCCGCATTTGCCTCAACAGAACCTCGTCTGGAATTGCACGGGAAATCCACCCTTGTACCTCATTAAAATTCAGTCACGTGCGACAGTGGTATGACCCATTTCCAGTGAAACCAGAGACGCTTTAACGGCAGATACGTGCCTCGCAGTTACGAGAATTAACGAGTCATATAAGTTCAAAACGAAGTGATAAAGTCTTCATCATGGTCATGGTCTTCTTCAGTCACATCCGAATGATCGCCTTCATGTCAAACCGAGGTTCAACACATCTTCTCTATTGCACCATCGACAGCAAAGCAAGTCGCTGTTGAAAACTCGCGAAAACAAATAAGACAGGACTAGAAATAAAGAAAGAAAGACAATGACCCTCTTAAGACCACTATTCCCAGTCGAAGACACCTTACACGTCTTTGAACGAAAACCTGTCGAGGTTAAAAAAATGACCCAAAACAGAATTTAGTTAGCTTTTTGGTTGGTTGGACACCCTTCACATCATACCCTGATGATGGAGACAGATTGTCTGTAAAAAGCTTGAATACGCCTTCGCCTTGACGCGGTTTGTCCCCCGGGAAGATTTCATTAAGATCTCTTGAAATAACAATTAATACCTTAAATTCTAAAAATGATGAATATCCTCTGCTCGGTACTGTACAAAATCCAACGAAAACAAATAACAAGCAAATGGCTTGAGTACCACAATGCGTTAGTAAAGTTTCTGTTTTTTTTTTAATTTTAATGACTCGAGGACAAAACTGAGTTTAAACTTAGCAGGTAGGTACATTTTGCGCTTAGAAGAAAATATTAACGTATTTTACAGCAAAACGTTTCTTGCATTTCGTGCGTACAAATACACACACCCTGTGCATTATAAATCTCTTTCATTAAAATAGGACATGCTCACAGTTTCATTCAACTAACACCACAGGGCATACGGCAGGTAATCCTAAGCCAGCCGACTGTTCTCTGCCCAAGCTTGAATCGCTCTCATTGGCGCCCGCGACCTTAATGAAGGTCCGCCCGCGTTTATACATCGACTTTTCACTCAATTCATGCGATTAATAGGACGATCATACTGAGTGGCCAATTGATATGAAGTTGGGTCTGATGTACAGCATAATTCCTACGATCCACTGTCAATGGACTGAACAGATAAATTATACAAAAAAATAATTCTCCTCCTATACGGGCAAATTTAAAACCGAACGATACTCACAAATCAGTGTCCTGCACTTAACACGCTGTCGTAATTAATAAATGATTATATTACTTTTCTAAAGGAGTGGTTACAAGTATTACCCCGCTATTAAAATGTAGATAAACAGATAAACTGATGGCCTATTAATGACTTTTTTTCAGAAATAAACTGAATTCAAATTATGATATTATTTTTGTCATGTATTGGAATTTGAAATCAACATGAAAACATTACCGTATATTATGACGAAACATGAACTGAATAATATCAGAATATTATATTTATAATGTGTCTAAAAGACGGCGAGATGTATTGTAAAGACGTTTAAGGCAATTGTCTATTCATTCGAGTGAAAAAGAAGAACAAGATTATACAGCTCAAAGACTCACAGGCCTATTTTATCGCCTTCAGTAGAAACTGGAAAGCGTCATTATATAAAATATAAATAAATAAATAAATATCGAAAGATTTAAAGCGATTTCTCACAGCGATTTCTAAAATCCTTGCAAGTGGCAAGACATTAGCAAATTGTCTCGTAAATTGGTTCTACATGAAATGTGGGCGAAATTTTGCTTGTTAAATATCAGGAATTTGAGAGGTCACTTTCGGCCTCTCGGTGTCCGGGGGCTCATTTCGTTTAAAGGCCACCCTCTTCTGGGAGGTTGGTAATTACATCTGAGCATTTTATGAATCTTGTCACTTGTTGAGCCACGGACTACAGTCCCCTTACCCCCCCCCCGCCAAAAGGAGGCTGCACAAAGTTAATGAAAAATATTCATTAAATTCAAAAAAAAAAAAAGTAAAATCATATACTGGCTCAAACTATATTTAATTAAAACCTAATTATTTGAAATAATGATTGTAGAAAAGTAGCAAAGTAGTTTGAAATTACTGGCAACAGCGAGATTAACGTTAATAGTGATAAATGTGATGTTGGCATTAATCATGACAGAAACGACAGACATCAGAAATATAATTGGTTCGTCTCGCTTGCCCATTACACAGAGTACCGTCGCCTCCGTCACAGAGGAAACAGAGCCATTCAGCTGTGCTGGATTCCACGGCAAAGTTGTTGGAAAAATTCAATTTCCGTCTCCCTGATACTTTCGGATCAGCCTTCAGTTTCATTTCTTTTTCCTTTGCACTATGTATTTTCGTTTATTTTTTATCCCAAATTTCTTTTTCTCCTTCTGCGACTCCTTAACTGATTGTTTTCTGGACATCAGCGCCACCCATTTTCCATGCTCATTTCGCGTTTTGCAGTGGCGGTCGGAAGTGACTAATGAGTGAAAGAGTGGACTAAAAAATTGTCATTTGGGTTATCGTCTGGGCTACTCTGTGTTAACCTCTCATCAGGATTAGTCCTCATCACAGTCTGTCTCAGAAGATTTAACCCTATTTCTCTGATATTCGTCTGGACTCGAATAACCATCCATTACTCCTTCCTCTCCGACATTCCACTTCACCGAAATACAAATAAAAATAATTTTTGTTGGTATACACGCCGCTGAAACCCAGTCTGAAGAACTTGAAGTTGTACAAAAATGCTATATTGCGTTAAAAATTTAAATATTTTACATACTTTTACCTTAAAATTTCATTATTTCAGCAAACAAAATAACGAGTAGCTAAAAGTTTAAAGCTGGCAACGTACAGAAACTGTGGCAGAAACATTCTGTGTCCTGGTAGTTTTATCGAGCTAATTGAGTGATTACGAGCTTTTCTGAATGTGTTCAATGTCCATGTTACGCCAGCAACACTTTCCTTTCAACGCGAGGCTTCACAAATCCTCTGAAGTCACTTTAGAAAAAGTTCACTGTTTGTGTTTCCTTATTCAGGGACATGAAAGTTCCAGGGCCTAAACCTGCGTTCATTCCCTTCTTGTCCCTCAAAATTATCGCACGAGGCACAAAGCGACCACAGACACTTCGGAAGGCGGCCATGTTTGGTTCCATCCATCTCTCACTGATTGAGAGGGACCCGGGCTCGTGTTTTCCACATTCCGCGGCAAATTAAATTAAATCCAAAGAAAGACAATCCTATCTAAGCAATTTATGACAAAGAGCTTTAGAACTTTAATTGATAAGTGTGTTGTAAACCACATTATTTTAATGTTTGTTCATAGCCTATATGCCCGTAAAATAATATAAAATTATTGAGTTGTAATGAAGTACGAAATCTTGCGTAATTCGGTTCGGATCAAATGTACAGGATTCTCGGCAAGAAATATCTTACTAAGAAAAAATTAAAGGGTTTTAATAACTCAAGGAAATATTAATGTCATACTTAACTCAGCTTTTTATTTACAGCGGTGTGAATCTTTTATATGTGCACTTCTGCATAATGAGTACTGCAAACAGCAAAATGGCTCGACACAATTCTGACGTAGAAACTACTGTTTACAGGACATTACAAGTACAATCACCCTCAAAACAGAGCACTGCCAATTTGTAATTCGCACGACGTATCCTACTTATGTCTCTCGTCCTTAGGTTTTCGCATAAAGGGTTCATCAACTTTAACGTCGGGTAACTTTCAACATTCGACTTCTTTCATCCCCAAAAGCAGAAGTTTCACGTCCCCCGTGGGAGGTGGCAACGTTCCTTGTAATAACAGTGTCGTTCAGTTTATTAATCGAACGAAATTTGCGCTAAAATTCCTTTTACCTTCCTCCGATGGCGATTACAATTCCTGTGGAAAACTACGAGAGTAATTATTTCCCTATAAGGACGTAGGGGGTGAGTACCCTAACCTTTCTGCGTTATTAGTGTCGCGGAATTTTGAACGAATCGCTTCACCGTGAAATTACTTCAGCTATTTCTAATTTCAATATACATTTACAGAAACAGTGTCTATACGCGCATATAACACTCAAGTATTAGTCAACTATTATACAAATTAAAGTAATTTTAAAAGAGTTACTTTGTCTTGATATAATAGGCCTAATAATGAAAACTGTATTCGTCATGCCCGAATTTATAACTTGTGTTAGGCAAGGCCGTGGTCTAGGCAACACGGAGTTTTCCTCCGTGGCATCCCAATAATTACTCAATTCACACACAGAAGAAGGCAATGGCAAACCACTTCTGGATCATCTGCCAAGAACGTATATGAACAGGTCCCAGTCCGAGAAGAGAAAAGGATGGAAGGATCCTGTTCATATGGACCTGTCGTCAGACAGAACACTAAATAATAATAAGATGAGGTGGTCTAGCGGTTAGAACGCTGGCCTTGTAATCCTGGGATCTCGGGTTCGATTCCCGGCGGTGCCCGAATTTATAACTTGTGTTGGGCAAGGCCGTGGTCTAGGGAACACGGAGTTTTCCTCCGTGGCATCCCAACAATTACTCCATTCACACACAGAAGAAGGCAATGGCAAACCACTTCTGGATCATCTGCCAAGAACGTATATGAACAGGTCCCAGTCCGAGAAAAGGATGCAAGGATCCTGTTCATATGGACCTGTCGTCAGACAGAACACTAAATAAATAATAATAAATATGATACAATGTAATGTGTTATTGTTCTCTCTCCTTTAATTCGACAGCTGTACTGTCGGATCATTGAATATATACCAACTCGAAAGAAATTTTGTTTTCGGAATCATCGATACTTGGAAGGTATCCGTAAAAGTTTTCGACATTCGTTATAACAGACTTTATAAAAGCATCTGAAAGCAAGAGTTCATAATAAACTAACCAAAAGCTTGGTTTGAATAAAAGTAGAAAACACGACTCATTCCCTTGCAATTGTAATTCCCTGACAATGCACTGCACTTTCTGCGTATTGTGTAAGTTTGTTGAACATTTTACGTAACTAATTTTGCTTTGATGATTACAGAAATAAAAATTGAAAACGGAAATTTTTCTTCACTGAAATATGATCAAAACCGGGAGCCTGGAAAAATGGCGAATATTTATTTTGAAGGAAAGCGCCGTGATAAGACAGACAAATACACTCTTCTCGCTCAGAATACAGCTGGTGTAACTGACGTCATTTCAACAGCACAGATCCACTTCAATCCATTTTATGACGTGACAGATTCTCACTAAACGTGGCTGCAACCCTTTCATGGAACAGAGTCCTCGACGGGCCGATAGCCCCTGAGATGGTTAACACTTCCCCATTCTGTGTTCCCTATGGGAAATTTACGTAACGTATCATTCGGATAGTTTACATAATCACGTCTTGATTCCATTTTCATGATTATCGTGAGTTCGCTGTGTATAGCCAATGCTTTGACACTGAAATGACGACATTTTTATCATTCAGTGACGTTAACCTGAGCGGATGCAACGACAGGGTATGGATTGTAGTGTCACTCAACTGTTCCCGCAAATTACATTATATTATATCACATTGAAAAAGCGCAACACAATACCATACACTCAAATTTCAAAATTTTTGATATGTGACACTTTAAATTCTATTATGTTTCACCCTCCAGTGTGTACGTTGTTGCATCAATGATCACGAGCAAACGTAAGCTTTCACTCTTGGGGCTTGAACAACGACATTCCATTTCACAAATACACACAAAATGGTATTTAAAGTTGAGCTTATTACAGATTCATATTAATCATAACCCATATAAAACACGCCCGAGTCTAAAAACCATCCCACAGAAGTTTGTTGTTTTTCGTAATTTTTCTGAGACCATCTTCATAAAATTCTGAGTTCGTACCCCTAAAAGTAGGTCATGGACCCTTCCTTTACATCCACTAATTTTATTACTAACTACCGTGCTACAACTTTACGTTGCATAAAACATTCAACTACTTAAGAGTCGTGAAATAAACAATTGTACTACAGTCTTTCAGCCTACCAGAGTATTTAATCGTTACATTCATGTACGTGGTTTCTACGTTTCAGTACTCACAGCACAAAAGCTGAAACTGGGTTTAAAAATTCTGAGTTGCATTATGTTAATTATTATTTTAGACGACATTAAATATTTCACTGGCGGGGATACTAGCTGGAACGTCGCCCACTTTACGTGACGTGGTTTCGTAAACAATACATGTAAGCTAAAGCCAAGTTACAGCTGCTATTTCCGTGTACAAACTGCAAACATACTTCCTGCTCATTGCTGGCAACACAAATGTAAGATATACTAGAATGAAAGAAAATTATGCATATCAGTTGCAAGAATGTTTACTGAGAAACTATGAGCTATGTCTCACAGACGTAATAGTAGTAGTAGTAGTATAAGACACTCATAAAATAAAATTATATAACACATGTGACACTTGCTAAAAAGAATATGGATCCCGGAAATAGCTGCTGCCCTATGTACCTTAGGGACAAGGTCTGTCTCGGGTACATGGAAGTGGTGAAGAGATGGGATAATAATAATAATATACACTGTGGCAGCACAATCCTGACTCAAAATCCGTATAAATAAAGTCCAATACCGAACACTAACCTTAACCATTTTCATCGACTACCATAAGAAAAGATTCGTTCATTAATAACAGTAGCCGCTTCAACAATTTAGAATCTGAATGAAAACCTTCAATGTCGTAGCGTATTTACGAAACTTTCGTCTAAATTGAAGTAGCCACTCTCTCTCTTTGGAAGCGCCTGCAATGCCAGACTACCCGGCGCATAGAGCTGTCGGAGAAGATGCCGTACAAGCACGGCGTTATTAGCTTTTTTTTAAAAACCTGGAGAGACCAACTACTGGCTAAACTGAAACTGTTTTGTGTCACAGTCCACAATGATTTTATTTTCACAGTTATTCAATTCAATTCAATTCAATTCAATTAATTTATTTACGTGTTTGCCAACAGCAAGAAGCCAATAACAGGCAAACACTGATAATATATACAATAATAGTGAAATAAAAATTAAAAATATTACACAAACGGATTAACTAAACTTATAAATATACAGTACAGGCAAACCCAAAATAGAAACAATATTAACACAGAGCAAAAAATGAAGGAATATAAATAAAAACAAATAATCCACGTAGGGAACACTAATATAATTGTAAAACTTTAAAAAATATAAAAAGACAGATAACCAAGCTAGATCATTTCCCTTGTTGAGAACGTTCGCTCAAGGGAGACAATGTTTGTGCTAAATACGTCCAAAGATTTACATACGTCATTTGCAGCGATGACGCACCTGGCTGAAGGACTATGCCTTAGTGCACTGCTCACACTAAAAGTAGAAAATTCTCTTATTTGCCTCGCCGGCACACGTAAACCAACAGCGTCCATAATGGAATGGCAATTTATTTTGCCCTTAAATACATTAATAAGAAATAACGCATCGAGATGTCGTTGTCTGGAATAAAGTGTTCTAAAATTTAAAGTAGATAGGATCAGTTCATATTTTCGGGGGATATTAAACTGGAAAAATCGGTAATTGCATAAACTGGCAAATTTTCTTTGAATATTTTCTAATTTATTAGAATCTGTCTGTGTAAGATTATTCCAAACGACCGAGGCATACTCAAGCTTTGACCTAATTAAAGCATTATATAAAACAACAAGGCTGTCTAGAGAGGAAAAATTATAAGTAATAAAACGAATAAGCCCTAAGGTCCTTAGTGCCTGGGAATGAACACAATTTACATGACAGTGAAAATACAGTTTACTGTCTAACAAAACACCAAGATCTTTTATACAATTTGTACGCAAGATTAAAAAGTCACTAACAATGTAATTAAAATGGATACTGTTGGTTTTACGTGTGAACGATATAATTTTGGTTTTCTCTATGTTAAGTTCCATATTGTTATCATTACACCACTCATGTACGGAATCGATATCTGCTTGAAGAGCTCTGCAGTCATGCACAGATTTAATATCGTGATATAGTTTCAAGTCATCGGCAAATAAGAGAAATTTAGAATACTTAATTTTGTCGCAAAGGTCGTTAATAAAAATATTAAATAAGAGAGGTCCCAAGGTAGAGCCTTGTGGAACTCCAGATAACACCGCGTAGAGAGAAGAAGACTGTCCTAAAATGCGAACAAAGGCAGATCTGGATGATAAATAACTTTGGAACCACTTGACATAAGGAGAAGATAGTCCAAATTTATTTAGCTTTTTCAAAAGAATAGAATGCGGGACTGAATCAAAGGCCTGCCTAAGATCAAAATACACAGAGTCGATCTGTCCCTGTGAACAAACCGACGGCTGAACATCATTAAGGTAGGTAACTAAATTAGTTACCGTAGATTTTTATTTACAAAAACCATGTTGACTGGGGTGTAATTTGAATTTGAAATAAAAGGAAAGGTGATCATGAACAATGCTTTCAAAAATTTTGGAGAGGTTATTAAGGATCGAAATAGGCCTATAGTTAGATACTAAGGCGCTGTTGCCTTTCTTAAAAATCGGCACAACAGCCGCTCGCTTCCATAACAAAGGAAAGTTCCCACTAGATAAACTAAGGTTGAAAATATGGCGTAAAAGAGGAGTTAAAATCTCAGAACAACCTTTTATGACGAAAGTCGGGATTTCATCGGGTCCGACGCATTTCGTCGAACGGAGACGACTAATTGCCCGCGTAACATCATCAACAGAGATACGAGGAATATTCAAAACATCAGAATAGGCGAAGTTATTAACATATCCATAACAGGAAAACATGAAACCGAGTTTTTAAAATTGTCTGTAGCTTACATAATTAATAATCAACAATAACAAATGTTTCAGTTTCTCGTTGGTTTATTATAGTGCATCACTTAAAAGTGTGTGGAGTTTTACACAACGCGTGAAATACGTAGCGCGAAACCAAATTATTCTACATTAATTTACCTTTATGAAGACGCAGAGACTGAAGTGATTCTTACTGAATGGGGTCTAGAGACATTTTAAAATCGGTTCTACATACCAAGACGTAATTTCTCACGGTTGTAGGCCTAGTCAAAAACATTCTACACAGCAAAATAACCGAGAACACAAACTACCTTTGTGCAACATTTTACCCGGAAAAACCTACAGAAAAAATTCCGTGTGGGAGATTAAAATCTAGATAGAGGAATGATATTAAAATGGATCTAATGTATAATATGAGTGTGTTGACTGCACTTATTCGGATCAGGGCAAGAAATCGCGGTGGCTCTTTTGAACACGTTACTGAATATTTGGTTTTCGCAAAATCTGGAGAATTTCTTGAACAGATGAGTGGCCATTGACTTTTCAAGATAGACTATACATCACAGAGTTAGTAAGATATAATACTTTCATTTTTTTAATCTTCAAAGAATACGCACTATTTTCGATTACTCTGGAGTAGCTGGAATAAATTAGAGAATAAAACAAAAATGTATTCTAAATATTGAAAATAATCAATTCGTCTCGTTACACCTTCCGCTCTAAGCAATACAAAATAAACTAGTTTGAAAGGTTAGGTTAGGTTAGGTTATTAAAGAAAATGTCACTGAAGATCAGAGTTTGGGAACCGAAAATATAAGACTCCGCCACTGGTAAGATTATGAACCTCATGGATAGGCTAAATGTTTTCGGTTTAATTTCGGATTAGAATAGTAAAATTCTGCCTTACCGTTGTCGTCAAGAGAGCTATGTTTGGTGTCGTTGGCCCTTCTCGAGATGTTCTGCACTCCAGTGGTAATTCCGTTGTCTGTAACATAAACAATAAAAGGATTTATAGTTCTTGGGTCTTCAGACTTCAATTAGACGTGTAAACAAGCAGAGGGCAGAATTTTTGACAGCACTATACGTTACAAAAGATAATTCAGAATACGAATTTTAATGTTTTGCAACTTCATAAAACACAAGGCCGTGTATACTCAATCATTCACTGAAAATTCGTAAAAAAAAAGTAAATAATTAAGTGTCTTTGCATTTCAGTAAATATTTATCATGCCAAAAATATGTCAATCCTGTGCGTACAACATTTTGTGCAAGAAACATTTTCAGGAGCTTGGTAAAGCCCACTTAGAGTATGAACCTAAACTAATTCACTTTATATACTTCAACATTAACTGCAATACTAAATTTCGCATAAACACGTCGATAAGTCGTGAGGAGTGACAAGAGACATATACGACATCTTCATCCAGCGGTCATTATGTTAGATTTTGTAGAAATAAGGTTTGCAAATACCAGCATCACGCGATTTCGCTCTGCCCTTTTCCCTAGATTTTCAGTTCGTGGAACCTAGAATTCGTTTCTCTCCCTCCTTTGTTGCCGAGGTCAACAAACAAGGACCTCCAACATAAAATGCAAACAAAATCAGACCAGCGGCCCTACAGTTATGACCTGAGCAATGTGGATGGGATTGTTTTTAATTAAACTAATTCGAGTGTCACAATTATCGGCCTCAGAGCCCTTGGTACATTCTGGTGAGGACCAGGGTAAGCCGTGGACACAGCTCTCAACGGCATCAAATCCTTAACAGACGGAAAAAATATTAAAATTCATTTTCGTCCTATTTTGAAGCCTCAAACGTTTGGTCACCATAAATAATATCCCAAAGGCCATTAAAGAATTCACAGATGTGGACTGCGCCGAGGGACACACACTTTCAGCTTTGCGTTTCTGAATGCTCCTAGCTCAGTGCAGTTCATGTAGAGACAGCATTACGTCAGCTAATAATTTAGTATGTTAATGACTGCTCTGAAATTAATCGCTAATTATTTAGTACACAGAATATTGTGTAGACAGAGGGAAACAGAGTACAATCACACCTGTCATTAGCACTAGCGCCTCTGGGTACACAGGAGGTCATATGAACCCCAAACAGGGTCACATGTCCTTTATTCTTTCTTCCGACTGTACGTCACAGAATTTTATTACTATCTTATGGTATATTATTAAAAAGAACGTATAGGCGGAGGGGTAAGTTTAATTTCCCGGAGTTTTAAGGGATAAAACGGACTATAAAGACTGCGTGTCACTTTTTTAATTCTTTTTTTGGGGACAAAATTTATTCATGTGAAATAATTATCTTGCAATAGACTGTGTTAGTAAACTTTGTTAAAAATTATTTAAAAGTTTCCCAACAATATTTAAATAATAAATGCGAATAATTTTCGGCGATTTAAATATACCTGAGAGTGACTGTCAAACGAATACAGGAGTACAATTTTATTGGAATGTTTCGCTGTTCCAGATGTTATCGAAGCCCTGTAAATCACAACAAAGAACATCTGTTTGCCTTTGGAGCTTGGTTATAATTCACGTCACAGACTCCTACACCGATTTCCATTGGTTTGCGTTATGAGGCATTTAGCTGGGCGCCTCGCCGCTGAGATTCTAAGGGCTCCGTCTTCCATTAGCGTCCATTAGTGGGTCCTGGGATCACGGGGTGAGAAAGGTAGGAGACTGAATGGTGAGGGCGGCCTGAATGTGACGGGAAATCAAACCGAAGCCCATCTCTTCTGAGGGGCTCGGCCAGCCATATCCTACAGACCATTATTCACTAAATGAAGTTCTAATATGAGAGCAAAGGAAGAGAGCGGACTCAGAACCAATCCAACACAAATAAAACTGCCGTACATCAAAATGGATTTCAATTTTTTTGAGAATTCTAATGGACGGGAGACTTGAATGTAATTGAAAAGAAGTACCAGCTGATCTCTAGCCTGAATTTTAGGCGGGGGGGGGGGGGGGGCACAGAATCCAAGAAACTGTCACGATACGAAATCAATTACTATAAGAAAAGGGGACTGAAATGTACGGATCTGGACAAAATTTCGTAACGACAGCTTTCATAGTGCGTACCGCTCCACACACATATCGTCAGGGTGATACAATTTAAGACTAAAAGATAGATCAGTAGCCTTGTACCTTCCACGTTAAAAATTAAAACGTCTATTTTTTATTGTTCACGTTTCTGCGTAATGTAACAAAATAAAAAGTATGAAATTAATATATTTATTATTACGTAATTGAGAAAGGAGCATGAATATAAGCAGTCAACTCCAATTAATGCCGACTTCAAGAATCCGTGGAATTATTCTTCATGGCGCTGATTGCACTAACACCCCGGCCAAAGACACGAACGGCGAACAGCACTGGACGTGTGTTCATCACCAGAGGATCTACAGTCCAAAACATTTTCGACCATTACTTATACACAGCCAATTCCATCGCCTAAAAAAAACTAATCCTTTCAGCTAATTCATGATTCGTCTGCTTCTCCTAATTGTGTTACTATATTCTTAACAGAATGATACTGTCCCCAAAACTAAGCCAAATTAATATAGTTTACATCAAACCTCATTTACTTAAGACTCGTTTAAATACTTCCCTTCCATCTATACTTAGTTCTATCAAAATGTCTCTTTCCTACGCATCCCAACTACAATTTTCTATGCATTATTCGTCTTTCGTACTGTTTTCTGTCTGTTTGATGACGGTAAAAATATTCAGAGTACATTGTGAAATATGAACCTCTTCATAGTAAACATATTTCTAGTTTTCTCTGCAAATGTTCTCGTCAGCATTCCATTGTCAGGCAATCTAAATCCATTCTTCCCTTGACGGGAGAGGACCCCAAGTTTTGCATCTCAAGATACACTTTCGTAAAATTTCGTCGACTGCATGACGCCAGGACGTCAACTCAGACGCTGAAGACGCAAAATGAGTCTGTAAGTTAGTCACATGCCCAGATCCCACCCTCCTCTCAGTTACGTCGGATGCCTCTGCACATTCTACCACCTTCAATAAATATAATGGTTGGTGCTAGAACCGAATGTACTTTGTTCTTGCCTTCAACTCCGCTGGAAATTTCCGCTGGCCGAAGGCGCCACTGGTCAGCTCGTTAGCGAAGTTCGAAACAGATGAAAGTGCGAAGCGTAAAAGAAAGGGACGGTCAGCTCTAACCAGGAATGTAGACGCAGGAGCACACGGACAAGGAGGAACGCTGTTCACAAGAACATATAAAGAGAGCATTATTCCAGACCCACAGCCGAGGGAGCACCTCGACGAAACTACGAACAACTTTTGAGAAACAGATCCGACGAAACCAACAAACGAATATATATTAAATATATATTACAATAATTAACATTTCAACATTTAAAATATTTAAAAAATTTAAAATATTTTAAACGTTGAAATGTTAATATTGTAATATTTTAATATTTAATAAGAATTATTGTGATTAGACGGACAAGATTTAATATATACTTATTATATCACAATATGACGCAACTTTACCATCTTAACAAACGAAGATTAAATTCACCGATAAACTGAGAAGAGATCACAATTCAGTGGGTTTTTGCTACTACAGTGGATTCCCTATTACACGGGGGAGGATTTAAGGCGGTCCGTCGCGTTTAAACGAAAATTAAATTTTATTTAAAAAAATCTGTTGTAAATGTTAGAAAGTTTAAAAATAAAGGTAACAAATATAACGCTGACATCATTTAAGGTATTAAGAAAAAATCATCTGTTGCTAAACAAAAATGATATTTTAATGCTATTCAGATGAGATAGTATAAATATATTAATAAATAAAACAGAATGATACCATATTAAAAGACTGTATTCCTTTGAGCGTGGTAATACAACTTCAGGTTCACTTAAACGCAGGGAATTTCTTAACTAAAAGAAGAAAATTTCGCTCCTCGAGAAGAGAATTGAACCGTGCGGTTACGATATTCTGACGCTCAGCAAATGGCACCCTATTAAAAATATATATTAAAAATTTACCGTCAATCACAATTATAATAATGTTAAAAGATTAAAAGATTAAAACATCATTTAATTACACAACTAGTTTCGGCTACAATTTAGCCATGAACGGGTGTATGTAGTATAAACCTATCACTAATTACTGATTTTTATTGTTCTCTATGTTTCACAGTCTTCATTTTCTGATAGTGTTCTTGTCTTCTACGAGGGTCGCTCATTAAGTAATGCCCCACATTTTTTTCCTCAGAATATATTTATTCAAGATGGCTCAAATTTAGTGACAATATAAATCAATGTCTCCTTTACACATACTATTTTTCCACATAGTCCCCATCAACTTGTACGGTTTTACGCCAGCGTGGAACAAGTGCATGCATGCCTTGCCGGTACCAGCTCTTGTCCTGTGCACGTAGCCATGTCCTCACCGCTTGAATCACGCTCTCGTCATCTTCAAATCTTGTTCCGCGGATAGCATCTTTAAGTGGCCCAAAGAGATGGAAGTCGGAGGGTGCCAGATCTGGACTGTAGGGTGGATGGGGTAGCACCGTCCAACCCAATTTGGTGATTTCTTCCCGGGTTCTCAGACTTGTGTGAGGGCGTGCATTGTCGTGCAGGAGCAAAATTTCTGCTGGATGCTTGTGAGGCCGAACTCGTCGAAAACGCTTCTTGAGGGTTTTCAGGGTCCTGATGTACGCGTCTGAATTGATGGTCGCACCTCTTGGCATCACATCCACAAGAATGATTCCATCACTGTCCCAAAAGACAGTCATCATGACTTTTCCGGCGGAGGGAGTTGTCTTGAATTTCTTCTTTCTCGGTGATTGAGGATGATGCCACTCCATTGTCTGTCTTTTTGTCTCCGGCTCAAAGTGGTGTATCCAGGTTTCGTCACCTGTAATGATCCGGGACATAAAGACGTCTCCCTCAGCATCAAAACGCTCCAACAATTCAGAAGAAATCTTTTTCCTTTGAATCCTGTGGTCTGCTGTGAGACTTCGTGGAACCCATCTTGCGCACACCTTCGAATATGCAAGAGCCCGGATAATTGCAATCACACTTCCATTACTGACTGAAAGCTGTTGGGCCAATTGTCGAGTTGTGATGCGCCGATCCTCACGAATAATGGCATCCGCGCGGTTCAACATGTCTGGAGTGGTGGCTGTGGCAGGACGCCCAGAGCGCGGCAGATCACGGAGCTCGGTTTCTTCACTTCCTGAAGCTTTAACTCTCTTAGCCCCGCGACCAACGGTGCTCCTATCGACTGCACAGCTTCCATACACAGCACACAAACGTTTATGAATGTTCACCACCGTTTCTTTTTCAGCAAAAAAGAATTCAATTACAGCTCGTTGCTTGAAACGAGAGTCGTTCACAGACGCCATTTTAACAGTTCACTACAGCTCCGCCATCGGTTGGATTCATTTGAAACTCCGTACACGAACGCGGGAAACATCAAATATCAAGCATGTAAAAGTACACTTTTCTATCTTCATTATTGGCTGAGAAAAAAAATGTGGGGCATTATTTAATGAGCGACCCTCGTATTATTTCTTGGTTCGTTGCACTATCACTGGTCAACGAACCAAGAAATAATAAGAATAGAACCCCCCCCCCCACGAAATTTATGTCCACGGATAAAACATAAAATTTGTGACGTATTTAAGAGATAACTGTATCATTACTGAGGCCTGTTTGTTTTTGTTTCTGAATAGTATCTCAAACCAGATATCAGAGTATTTAACTGTCAAAGACATAGCATTTACGGCTCTGTTGTCCGTCCCTAGCTCAACGTTTATCAAATAAACCGCGAATTTTCGTAGACGCAGAATTTTATTATGAAATCTTATGCGAATTCTGTCAACTTCCTTCCAAGCTTCAACAACGTACATTATCCTGGATTACCACAACATTACATATATATATAACCTAATATCCTGACTTTCGTATTAAGATTTGTAGCTAAAAACTTGTCAACAACTGTTTAATGAAGGATTGCCTTCTGATTTAATGGATTATTTATGATTCTTCCATCATTGAGTATTTTCTAAAGTTATTCCTAATTGAAGATATCCGTCTTCTGGGTTATTGCGCCGTGTAGTCTGGTCGATGTTAACCAACGTTTCAGAGGTCATACTGCCTCCATCACCAGGGCGATGAGTATGAAGATTTCCGTCTTCTGGGTTGTTGCGCTGTGTAGTCTGGTCGATGTTTACCAACGTTTCGGAGGCCATACTGCCTCCGTCATCAGGGCGATCGCCCTGATGACGGAGGCAGTATGGCCTCTGAAACGTTGGTTAACATCGACCAGACTACACAGCGCAACAACCCAGAAGACGGAAATCTTCATACTCACCGCTGTGAGAACCTCAAGTCTTACTTATTCCTAATTATTTAAATATACCTATTACTTCTATATTTAACCACCCGTATTATATCTTTCAGTGTTTTCAATATATCACCTGTTTCAAATAAACAACTACTATTTTAGACTTGCTCAGATTAAACTTCAAATTATATTTTGATCTATTTCCTTCTGCAAACCACTTCTTGTACACGGTGACACTACTAAATAATTTGCGGAAAGCAGATCTAATCTGATTTTATGCTAACTTCCTCCCTCCACCATATTTCTCCACTAATCGCACTTTAACTAATACTCTTTGCTTTATAGGCCTGACTAGTTCAATGCCTGAGTCGGCTCAGAGATGTCTCACTGCTCCGCTGAAGTAAGCTGGGTGACGTACAAGAACATAAACTACAGATAAAACATTCATCATTATAACCCATCCTTTTAAGTTTAAACATAGTTCCAGGCTTCCATAACATGTTTTAGAATTCTAAATTAAATGAGTTTAACACGAACCAAATACATTTGAAATCCATCAAAGGAAACGAATTCAGAATTAACTAACTCCAAACATCAGAGTGTTTCTCGAAAAGCTCCAGGAGCTAACAACAGTCGTACGGAAAGATAAATTCCTGGCTTTTAATTAACCTGAAAATTCGTTACAGCACACCACTGCTTCCTATCGGGAGTCAGGTAGACAATTCCAACCTGGTTATTTAAGATCCGTGTTACTAACCTCTTATCTAAGCCTTGGTCTACAAAATTATCTTCTCCTCAGATACTCCTCTCAAACTTTAGCGAGCAAGTTTTATGTTTCCTATCGTTCAATCCGCCACCTATTTCAACATTCCTTAATCATTTACCTTAACCTAAATATCGTACGGAGAATTTTGTAAAATTGTGAAGCTTCTCATCACAAAATCTTCGTTACTTTCTCCCTTTCGGGTCCAGGAGATCTCATCGCTTCTCTGTTCTCACTATTCAAATCGCAAAACTGTTTTTCTATCAACACAGAATGATTAATTTTATTCGAAAAAATATACAGTTCGTTCACTGATAAAGTTGAACGCTTGTGTCTCTTCCCGTCTACCGGAAGGGACAGCCGATATACTGAAAACCTTTCGCCGCTTGGCGGTGCGTTCAAATCCTTCAGTGACCTCAATGTATTAACATGCATTTTAAAACTTCAAATTTTATGTTAGCGAAAGCTAAACCAGCGCCGAGCACGATGTCTCAGAAGCGAAACATTTTCAGTAATAAAAAGTCTTAATTCTGCAGATAAGCTGTAAACGAACTTAAGGTTTTCTGAATATTTTACAACATCCCTGGAAAATATCTTAATAATATACCAGGACGGAGTCCTTCCACATCATCCATAATTATCCTACACAGAAGAATCGGCCGTTACATAACCTCAGCACGTGATATACATTTTAAAATATCCCAACAACCAAGAACCCAAGTACCAGTAACCTACGAATTCTAACGCATAATAACAAGAATTGAAAGTGGGCGAAATGTTTGCTGATTTCACAGGAAGCTTTAAACACCTCCCAGTCTCATTTTGTGACGGGGCGGGGCGGGGGTGGGGGGATATTTTTCGTCACAAAAATTCCAGTGGTCGAGTCGTTCACGAAGTTATGCCACAGAGATACAAGGATCATGTTAACGCCAGCCGGTGACATCCATAATCGATCCTTTACTGCTAACAAGGCGATGGAATTCTGTTATGGACTGTTATGAAATGCTCGTGACAGACCGCAGAGAATTCCAAGAATCTTATGACCACATAATAGTATTTTCCACATCAAGACCACGATAATAATTTTTTTTTTAAAGATTACTGGAATATTTCATCGCAATTCGCAACATGCACTGCTGGAATTCCATACACGTACCGCGCTCTATAACGTCGGCCTTAAATGCAAACTGTGTACCCCGTTTCCCCCAAACGAGGCTCTCAAAACGGTGACTGCAATTAAGTCATACAATATCCGCTGCAGATAAAATATCACCATCAAAACTTACCCTAATTCGGGACATCGAGACTACAACTTCTCAAGGGGTTTGTCTTATTAACCCAATTTCTCTTGAAGGAAAGTCGATCGTCTATTGGTTAAGAAACTGCCACGCTGTCACAGAACTAAGTTGGCTGTGGTGTCCATCCACGGTCAGTCCAATCCAATCCACAGCTTCACGCACCATTCCCAGTTGGTATGATCCCATGCAATATTTCAGTTAAAATTCTGTATTCATTTCGCAATTACTTTCCGCGGTTTGATTAAATTGATATCTGATGAAAGATAAAGTTATGAAGGTCCTGATGTAATTTTCTCCAGTCCCCTGACGTTAATATTATTATCGTGTATCGTATGTTTTGATTTCATCTGTTCAATGAGAAGTTTTCAAATAATCATCGCGACTTAAAAAAATATATAGTCATATGACGATTTAAGTGTTGCTCCCACTACGTAAAATAGACCCCAAACTTTATGTGCTGACTTTGTATTTATCTTCTATGTAAACTTTTACACAAAACGTGTGGTTTTTGCAGACGAGTTTCGGTTGTCCGTTGTTGGGGGTATTATGACTATGAATTACCGCGGATTTTGTGGTTCTTATGTTTGTTCATGGTTTTGGTTTTGTTCCTTATTATGAATTATTATTTACGTGCTTCGTCAAGATTACCGTAATCTCCAGTACAATCACAAAACATTATCCGCATTCATGCAAGTGGTATATCGATTGACACCAAACTCGATTTAGTTAACACCTCAAAATAAATGTACATCAGTTCAAGTGCGTAACATAGGTATTTAAATTTTAAATTGTTTCAACAACAAACTCTGTTACATTATATCATATTCAATGGCTGGATGAAATTATATTCCACAGGTATTTGTATCTACGTCATGTTGGTAGCACTCGTTACGAGTGGGTACGACTTGGCTTCAGGAAACTTCTTTCGACAAAGCGACGCACGGCGTTGAGAGCAAGGGAACGGGGACTCATTCAGGGGACAACTAGACGTGCCGTAATTTACCGCCGCTTTTGAAAATAAAATAGCTCGTACGCACCTGAAAAAGAGCTACAACCATGACTTCGAACCCAAGCGGGAACACAATCTTACAAAACAATCTTATGTTTTATGATATAATGTAAGACAGACGGACAGACAGATATGGACGGGCCTGTAACGTGTTCTTAGCTAAAACTAAAGCCTGAAGAACGACTATAAGTCTAAAAGGTCACAGACATTTCTGATGCAGAGGCTCAGATGGGACGATAATATTAAAAAGGATGTTATGAAAATATGATTGACAATGCCGACTGCCTTTGCCTGGATGAGGTCAGGATTCATTGACACCGTAATCAACCCTCTGATTACTGTTGTTGTTAACTCTTACACGATACATTAATTATTATTAACAGTTTACGAAATGGATCCAGTATAATGGTTTAACGAACTTATATTACAAACTCGCTACGTCCCATTTATTCAGAAACTTTTCAGTTACCAATTAATCATGCGAATGGAGCAGATATGTGTGTGCCGACGGTCGGCTGACAGTACAGCGTGAACCGTAGCGAAAATTAAACTATATTACTTTGCGCGTGTGGTAAATGTCATGTTTAGAAACGTGTAAGGTCACGCGGTACGGAGTTCAAAACATACACCAATTCTGTAGCTCTTTGTTAAGCAACGTTAATTAATGTGATGTGTTTCCGTACACATCTGTGGCGAAATCCTCTTAAGGATTCTGATACCAGCCTCCAACGCCAAGCAGTGTATACGTACTCCATTTTGCAAAACCACGCTCTTTCGTAAGAGTCGTGGTGGTATAACCGTGGAGACGCTACCTAATTTAAGAAGACGAAGTGATTTCAGTATAAATGTAAGGTTTACCATGGCGTTAATCCCACTAGCAAAACGCATTAAGCCAAAGTTAGTGTTCACTTACGGACTGATACATTTCAGAGCGTTACCAGTTCAGTTAACTTTAAAGCCATTAACCTAGCCCATACACATTTAATTCTACAAAAGTGTATTAAAGTACATTACACATAACATCATGGAGCACATTAATATTTTTACGAGGCAGACCTACGAGTCATTCAATTGACCCAAATAAATGCAGTTCCTTTAATGGAAAACGGGAATAAGGCACACATTGTACTTATGTTAAAATCTTAGCCACTTTCAGAACAGTCAGAAAAAATCATAGGTTATGAAGCGACTATTATGCTACAGGCTAGCTAAAATACATGAGCCGGGATAGCTCAGTCAGTATAGTGACTAGCTACGGGCTGGACGACCGGGGTTCGATCCCCGACGGGGGCAAAGGATTTTTCCTCTAGCCTCTGCGTCCAGACCGGCTCTGGGGCCCACCCAGCCTCCTCTACAATGGGTACCGGGGGTCCTTTCCCGGGGGTAAAGCCGGCCGGGGCGTGATGCTGACCACTCACCCCCCATCTAGTGCCGAGGTCAAGGAAGAGAGGAGCTATACCTCCACTCACCCCAAGCGCCTACATGGCGTATAGTGGGACAAACTTTACTTTTACTTTTTACTAGCTAAAATACAGATATACAAACGTAACCACAATTTTAACTTCGTAGAAAACATAAATTAGCACACAACTCATTGCATTATTTAAAGGAAGATGAATATCTTTAGAAGACGAGGCGATTTTCCCATAACTTTATACACCATTTTCATTTCAGATGGAGCATAAGCGTTCAAGGATTATAAAACTTAAATTCTGTGTGTCAACTGCAGGAAACCACGGACAGCGTCACGGCGCAACCAAGAGGTAATTTTTTTAAACCAGAGCTCGGCACTGATCGACACCTGTTCTCCGCGGTCTTTCTCAGCGTATCTTCGGGAATGCACAGGACACTAACACAAAATATGCCACGGCCACTTCCTCCCCAAGCATCTCATTTACTGAAAGCCATCTCCTCAAATTATCTGACGCTACATAATGTCTGCAACTGATAGAGTGTCGTAAATAACCTACTGTCCATAAATACTAATTCATTGTCTTTTCACAGCGCTTGGGGTCTTTGGAGATTTTAAACATCAGCTTCTGATTTCGCCGCTTGATTAAATCGCTGGTGCCGACATAAATCAGTAAATCAATTATTCAATGATAAATCATTCAAGTTTGAACAAGCCCGTAATCGATTAAAAGCAATGCCGTGAAGGACCGCAAATGGATGGCAGGCAATTTCACGACAAGGCGTTTGGGCTCTGCCCCTGTCGGCCCAGGGCGCAGACCGAATGCCCGAGTGGTCCAAGTCAGGCCAAACTGTCTCGCTGTTATCTGCAGAAACATCACCGTCGACAAAACTTCCAGCATTTCGACTGTTCTTCAATAAAAGTGAGAGCGAGGCCTTCTCGTGTTTTTCTGTTTCAACCTGCAAACATTCTAGTCTCCATAAACTGAAATCTCCGTATTTAATCTGCTACATTCGGACTCACAGCCGTGAAATCCTCAAATCCCGTCAAATTCATCACCTAATACTCCCCAAACCGCAATTCTATTTGAGATTTTAATATTTTAAAATAGTTTATCAAATTTATCCCATTCAGTTTCAGTCCTTCTTCGTGTTTTTTGACTTCTTAAGTTGGTATTCCGTAGCAACGTTGAATAGCATTGGCGATAAAGATCTTTTTCTAGATAATTCTGAATAATAAATATACCTAACATTTTATCTATACTTACCAAATTATAAGTTTCGTTTAAACACACTACAATTAACCGAATTTATACAAAATTCAATTAGAATTCTGTATAATAATTTTCTCGTAACAGAATAACAGCCTTTCTTAAAGATTACAAAACAGATTAATTTAGCATTTACTGTCCGGCATCTCATAAATCCGGAATATCTGATCAGTAATTAAGCAATTACATCGAATTCTTCATTAACGATACCCAATAATTTCGTCTACGATTCAAGTTGACAGAAGAACTTTAGACACAATTTTGTGTGCCGCTGACAAGAACAACATCAATGAGTAATCAGACAAATCGTAGAGCGGTTAGCCTTAATTTCCATTTTACAAATACGAAAAACAATAGAACAACAGTTTCCCTGCACGCTCTCGCAAAACGTTCATTATAAGAAAGAGACAATCTCAAAACGAAATGTTTCTCCTCCCACTTGGACCAATTACGTCAGAACTGATCAATACTTGGCGAAGTATCTATTAGTCTTTTCAATGGGGAGAGTAGACCCTGGTAAAACCCATGCGCGTACACACGGCGAACAACAAAAACAATTCTTCGCATTTAAAAAAACATAATTCATAAAATCAGTAGTTTCATCAATGCCAATCAATTAATGATATGAGTTTACTTACACTGAAGCTAACGGCCACGGTGGTCTAGCGGTTAGAACGCTGGCCTTGTAATCCTGGGGTCTCGGGTTCGAATTTATAACTTGTGTTGGGCAAGGCCGTGGTCTAGGCACCACGGAGTTTTCCTCCGTGGCATCCCAACAATTACTCCATTCACACACAGAAGAAGGCAATGGCAAACTACTTCTGGATCATCTGCCAAGAACGTATATGAACAGGTCCCAGTCCGAGAAAAGGATGGACGGATCCTGTTCATATGGACCTGTCGTCAGACAGAATACTAAATAATAATAAGATGAGGTGGTCTAGCGGTTAGAACGCTGGCCTTGTAATCCTGGGGTCTCGGGTTCGATTCCCGGCGGTGCCCGAATTTATAACTTGTGTTGGGCAAGTCCGTGGTCTAGGCAACACGGAGTTTTCCTCCGTGGCATCCCAACAATTACTCCATTCACACACAGAAGAAGGCAATGGCAAACCACTTCTGGATCATCTGCCAAGAACGTATATGAACAGGTCCCAGTCCGAGAAAAGGATGGAAGGATCCTGTTCATATGGACCTGTCGTCAGACAGAACACTAATATTAAATAAATATAAATAAATACTGAAGCTACTTAATAATTGAATAACCGCGTGTAATTGCGTTAAAGGCCAGTGTTACTTAATCAGTATCCGAGTCGTCTTGTTTCATTTTCTCTTGTGCTGAATAAATTCGCTTCAGCTTCAATTATTGCACACTTCAGAAGGTGGCTTCTCGCACTTCAGAATCTTACTTCGGATAGAAGTTTCCACGGAAATGCGACAGTTATTTTGTTGGGTTAGATGTTCCTTCCGTTAGCAAAACTCAATTATTCTCTAGCAAGAGTTGTTTAATCTTGCGGTTAGGTACCAGGGAATCCTTCCAAGACAAATGGCAGACGGGGTCAGTCTTTATCTCCAGAACTAGCTGCAGTAATGAGTAAGGTCGTAGGAATGTTTCCATCCCTTGTGTATCATTCCTAACCTGGTTCTCCAGGACGCCGGTTCAATTTAACGTCGAATAGTTATGTTCCACGTCCTGGGTCCAGATAGACAAACTCCCATCATCCGAGCATATACCATTGTACACTAAAGGATTTCCTTTGAGACTTACGGTTCTCTCCTGGGGCGAGACTCCACAGTCTATTCACTCCTACCACAGCAGCCGAAAACTAATGATTTTAGACATATCTCCTGGTCCATGTCATAGCCACGTATAGAATACAGAAAAACTTTCTAGTCGGACAGGACTAAAAATGTGGGATACATAAAAATTCAGCAACTTTTATAGTGAAAAATATTTCTCCACTGTTAAATGATTGTGTACCACAATCCAGAATTATATTTTTAAAAAGTTAAAACCAGTTTACATAAAGATACTGAATTTGGTTGCTGCCCCGTGTAGTCTGGTATAATTTTCCCGACGTTTCAGAGGAACTTGCTGCCTCCATAATTAGGGTATCTACATGGCTCAACGACCCAGAAGATAGCCAACTTCAGACTCACCGCCGTGAAAATTTCAGATCCTACACTCTGAATTTATGTTTAGAATTATCGCGTGTTCTTCGCACGAAACCCAAAGTGAGTAAGCATTATGGGCTGATCATATCTGTCTGTCCGTCTGTCAAGCTGATTCAACTAGAGAATTACTGGACGGATTTCGATGAAATTTGATATGGAAGTTCTCATTCTGCACATCCTCAAAATCGTACTTTTGAATATCATATGAGAGGTGATAACAAAAACGACGGATGTGGAAATATCATGAGGTGGACACTGATGTGCTGCGATCTGGTGGCCAAAGTGGGAACAATAGAATAAGGCCGATTTAAAGCAGTTTTCACACTCTACAAGTTGGTCGGTCAAGTTCCTTGTAGCGGTGAGAGGATTCGAGTGTCTCTATGATCCCGGGAGCGTTGTCGGCAAGGACTCAACCTCCTGGAAGGTCTAACCATGTCGATAAAGTCGAAGGGGAGAGATCAGACCAAAGTGTGACCAACTGGCCTGTCCAGAGGCTTATCGTGGTACTCCCACCACTGAACTTGCCCTGCGAAAAGTTGGTTGCCTACCCAAGGGACCTGATAAACTACTCAGAAAAGAAATCAATAAAAATACAATTTAATTTAGGTATGACGACCCGGAAATTTTTGATTATACATATATATGTGTGGTAATGATACCTGATTATGTTTATGACGAAGATGAAATATGGTTGCAAAGAACGCATGAGTATATAATATGTAAGGCTTATCGCTACCATGTTTATAATATAATTGTAACAGCATTTAAAACAATATTCTTTACAGAAATTATCAGAGAGGCTCTTGTAAAATATTACTGGAATTTCGGGTGCCTTAAGAGACCGAGAATACCTAACCCGCTAAGAGCCATCAGCTCTTCCGGAAAGACTGTGCGTCACGCAGTTAGAAACTGCTGTAAACATGTCTCGTTTCAACACGAGAGCGAACCGATTTATCGGGCGGTGGAAAATCTCATCCCTTCCGTTATGGACTACAACGTCAAATTATTCACTGATGTCCCAAACTCGCTGCTGAATTTCTAGTCAGCGTCAGAACAATGAACATCAAATCCCGACCTACATTGGGAGACTCGACAAAATTCATAAATCTCTTCTGAGAACAAAGACCATTACCGACTCTGATGTTCAGCGTCAGAATGGAGCGTGAAGTTGGACGGACGACAACACTGAAAACAACTGAGCGTTAATTATTTTTTTTATTAAAGTTTCTGCTAAAGAAACGAGCAGATATTTTCCGGTCTTCGTGACTGTTCGTGGGAAAGTATTATTTCAACGTTCTGTGTAACCAAATACACAAACATTTGCATACAAAGAACATAATAGGTATGAGCGAATATGCAGTATACAAACCTAAAATAGAATTATAATCACACAATAAACTGATAATCTCATATCTCTGTTAAGGAACGCAGAAAAAGTTTTGTGGACAGCAAACGAAACTGGATAAGTTTAAACGGAGAGCAGATAATTCTTCATACAAATGAGTTCACTCTCAAAAGATTGGGGTCTTACTTTTCAAACATTTTTGATTTTGATAAGTAATTCTTAGATTTATACAATGTAAGTTATTAACATCACTGTATTCACTTTATTAATCCTTTAAATCCGAAACTCGTCCGAATAATATTTAATAATTCAGTCCGTTCGACACAGAGAACACAACATTTCACCATTTCAAAGATCAAAAGGTTTTTACTGTTAGAAAATAATTATTTATTGTGACAATCACACGACACACATAAACAAGCAATCAAATTTATTCGTATTGATTTTTAGAGCAGCTAGTTCGTATATTTGCCGCTATATTTAAATGAAACAATGTACCTTTGAAAAAAGATGTTTTTCATATTATAAACTTACAGCTTACAAAATTTTTGTTTAGTTAGCTAATACACATAAATAGTTGTATCATATTTCAGTATAACCCTATAGGGCTATTATCTTATTGTATTCAGTGGGTATATTCTACACAATATTTTTTATATATATTCTGAAATTTTGAGAAAAGTGCTGTTAACTTTGTAACAAACAAGCATGTGATTAATACAAAATGTCATATTATGCATTTAAGGAATTTATCTCGTAATGCATTACATCTTCAACATGATATTGTCAAAATTCGGCAACTTTTCGTAAATAAACGAGATTTTGTATAATTTTCTACCAGAGAGCAAACGGTATTGGACAGCAGCCAAGCCCTAAGTCATGAATTACGAGACTTTGTTTTATAAAATTATCGACTGCAAAGCCTTGGTGGCAAATCTCAGCATTCTATAATATCTTACCATTCTGACTTGCTTCCAAGAGTATCAAATTCGAATTACATAATTATCAAAGATTATTTGGAGGATTTATGCTTATTTAATTAATCCTTTCACTTGATATTCATGGCAAGTGAACGAAATGTAGTATTCTAGGGTCACAAACCGTGTCAGTATTGAAAGCTTTGGAAACAGATCTTCCACCATAATCAGGGCGTGGCTTTAAGAGACAGTCTCCGAAAGTTGGGAAGTCATTTAGAACTTCACAGCTGATAGACCGAGGAGATTTGAGTTCAAATTCACAGCTGATTCCCTCTCAAGTCACTCACATGTGCCACCCGTTGGTTTCATCCGACGTTTAACACTTCTGTTAACTTAGACAAATGTTTAACCACGGACTACAGAACCGCACGCCACACCTCGCTGCACGAGACAACCGACAATTTATATTTTCACTTCTTGTTCTAGAGAATTGTCATGGGAATGAAAAAGAGTGTCAGACTCGAGGAGCTTATTATTATATACGACAACTGTAAAGAAAGCGTTGAGTTTTTGATCTACGAGCGCTTAGTTACGAGATAGGATAAAGGGGAAAGTTTGTTAAAGTGATGCTATTACAGCCAAGGGCTAAGGTTCGACTGAAATGAAGCCTCTGACTGGCAGATCGATTGGAGAAAGTAACACAGACGAAGAGAGAGTGGACAAGACGTATTGGAGTCCCTAGACGGTAAATCGCGACCCACAAGTGAACCGAAGGTCTTGTACGGAATAAAACGTTGCAATATTGGTGTTCTGAGTAACGCTGAACACGCTCCGTCTGTGCCCAAATCTTTATCTGTTAATCTGAAACAAGTTAATTTATATGGTAGCAAACGCTGTATATCTGGCGACAATTTTAAATAAAAGTTCTAAACAGCGCTAAATCAGCAGTAGACCAAGTGTCATTTCTCATACTGCCCTCGAAAATCCGTAATAGCACTTTTACGAAAGATTCTACTTTGCCTTCGCTTATGTAAATAAATTAATTACATGTTTTTAATATTATATAAGTTCTGACATAGCATAATGGAAGTACAACAGATAGTATAATCCTAAAAAATATTGTATCACGAGAATATTACTTCATATTCCATGAGCAATTGGAATTATTTAGCTTGTCAAGATTTCGTTGCATTTTGGGAGACCGAGCATCGTCTTCTTGTTTAGAGAATCTCGCGCCATTCGGAGCTAACATGAGTTTGTTTGAGTCAAATTGGCATCTTCTCAACTTATTTCCCTAAGATGCAAATTTACTCCATTTCCACTTCTAAGGAAAGTTAGATCGATGGTATGATGTCTGAGGGTTGATGCGTGTGTGTATAATTTTATAACGCAGATAGATTTTTCCCCGCCTCAAGTGAGGTTTTACCAGTTTCAGCATCGACAACACAAGGCTCTACGTTTCGGTATATTCCACATATCAACTTCTAAATTATGACGTCATACATCGTGGCTTTAGGGATATAATTGCGAATTAAGTTGGACACACTGCAACCCTTACATTAACACTGTTTTCAAACAAAGGGCTATCTGACATAACAGCTCAGTTCACTACATTTAGCAGGTAATTAGACTCGTAACATATAAAACAGTGCCACTTTTACCATGCTTCGCCACACGAGTCCTTTTTGCATGAAATACAACGTGGATACAGTGAAAGGCCAGATACAAAATATTTGTACATTTAAGACAATTCTTAAGTCCCATTTCTTAATTTCTGCACTCCGATGGTACGCGTGCCACGTGTGGGAAACTCAGCGAACACCAATGAACAGAAACTTTAATGTTGGGCCACTCTGACGGAGGAATTTGACTTCACTGTGTGACCTGAATAAAAGGTCACACGCCGGGTTATTTCATACTTTAATTTGTACACTTCATGAATTTAAAAAGTCAGGGTCTACTTCAAAGCAAACACGAAACTGTCTATTTAATTACTATTTGACTTTATCGACCACTTGGGACTTGTAATTGTACACGTTTGGCCAAACACAGATATAGAACAGTTTCATACAAAGGGCATTGAGTCGAGTTAGACACGTTTTATATTATGTACATATTTTTTTTAAGGTGAGCAACTTTATGAAAGAAACTCAGATTATGAGCTGAAGCTTCTTCGTGTAAATTATCTTCAAAATTACAAGCGGGCAACGGCTTCAGAACTACAATATTTAATTTTCTGTTCCTCCTACCAGCAAAAACAATTTCTGCAAGAAACGCGCGGACAACGTTTTAATAAGAATCCTGACGTAGTGACTTTAATTAAAGTTGAAAAATTAAGAGTGCAGTATGTATAAATCCGGTCCACATTATATCTGTTTCCGTAATGACCATTTTAATATTATCCCCATATGTCGAGATTTCACCGAGTAATCTTCTGCCTTCAGATCTTGTGAAAATCTGTTAAATGCGTGCTACTTGTCCCACCCACCTCATACACTTTCATTTCATCACATTAGTATTAACTTAATGTTACGAAATATCAAGTTCCCTACTAATTCCTCCCTTGTCCGTCTAATCACAATAAATTCTTATTAAATATTAAAATATTATAATAATTAACATTTAAAATATTTAATGGTGTTCTTTATCGAAATATTCGATTTACATTAATAATATTTATTATATCACAATATGACGCAACTTTACCATCTCATAATTCCTCCCTCTTAAATCCAAATATTCTCCTTCGCACCATTTTTAAATGCCTTTAATCTGTGTCCTGCGAGGCAATATCTATCCACACACACACACCTGTCAGTAATAGTAGAAAAAATAATAAATTAAATTAATACAAAATTCATATCAAATCTAAAAGTTCTTGACGATGGTGATAAGCATTTGAATAAAAATTTTCTTGGATATTATCCATCGTCTAGTAAATAAAATATAAAACGTATATATTAAATCTTGTCCGTCTAATCACAATAAATTCTTATTAAATATTAAAATATTACAATAATTAACATTTAAAACATTTAAAATATTAAATAATGTTCTTTATCGAAATATTCGATTTACATTAGACCATCATTTTTCATGTTTCACGACATGTTTCAGTTCCTAAAAGAAGATTTAATATATACTTATTATGTCACAATATGACGCAACTTTACCATCTTAAAAATATAAAACGTAAAACGACGTTTCGGAGATGGGGCTCTATCTCTGTCTTCAGATAAAGCCTCATCTCCGAAACGTCGTTTTACGTATTATATTTTATTTACTAGACGATGGATAATATCCAAGAAAATTTTTATTCAAATAATACAAATTCAATTCAATTAAATTCTATATTATTAGTGTGTTGTATCAGTAATAGTAATAAGTTCAAGACTATAAAAATTTTCATAATCGATTCACTCTCTTCATATTAATATTACGAATCACTTTTCATGCGAAATAGAGCCAAGCGATGTTTCATCACGACACTTTATTAGGCAACTGTTATATGCCATCACAGGTTTCGTAAAAGATAAATTGTCCCTACAAGGAAGACGTTGAGTCTGCTTTAAGTACAGCATTACCGTCTCCTGAAAGAAACTTCCCGTCAGTGTCGACGAAAGTTCTTTTAAAAAATGAAGATGCCTCTAAAACGTATTTGTGAGCGCGGTCTTCCGTACCAAAAAAAAAAACCCACTATCCTGATAACCGCTCTTGATCAAAAGGTCGTCCCATCCTCAGTGCATCCATGCATTAACTACTCCACCACATTCGTTGCCATAGTAACAATGTTTATTTGAGACTCTCATCATTCACTATTTTTTAACCACAATTCACTCCACCCTCCCCTCGCCCTAAAACTATTTTGGTTAACACAATTTACTCACGAAGCATTCAAACCTTACTTCTACTTACGCCAAATTCTTCCACACTTTAAATTACGATCGCTCGTTGTTTCCTTCATCCTACGTGACGTCCTACTTCACGTCATTCCATACACACACACACACACACATGTGTATCTTTCCTCCCCCGAATGTGTTTCACTTCCAAAATCGCTTTGATTCTTTCCCAGTGCAACATTTCCCCATTTTTAGTTCCGCCATTCCAATCTGAATTCACTCGTTCTCCGTCTCCCCTCGTATTTCTCAGTGAACTTCAGTGTAGCTACCATATTTTCTGGCCTTCCTTTAGCCTTTTCTGTAAACCCAATTTAGTAGCAATTTATTTTGCTTTATCATCGTCCTTACCTCAAAGGAGAACAAGATTTTGTTAAAAGTATAACGAGGGCATGATCTTTTATTATAGCTTCATTTTCTTTATTTATTTAATATCCTTCGTTATTTTATTTTCCCAACTTCATCTTATCATCATTTCTCCTGTCATGCTGTCATCTTGTACTAAATAGTCTCTGACCACAGCCCCATTTCAGTCTCAGAAACAGAAACGAACATAACATAAATAAATTTCTCTGTGTAAGAATAAATAGCTAAGAACCAATTTTTCGATTCTTGCCAACATCGTCACAGAAAAATTCAATTCTTGTAAGTAAGTCAGATGTTAGCAGAATATCTTCTACTCCGCGCTCGTAAAAATGGGAAATGACTCGACACGGCTCTCAAGTCTTTAAAAAATCAGTTTCGATAACATAACCTATTATTATCGTCATTAATTTTCGATCAACACTAATTCTAGTCAAACAATCCGAAGCAGTGACTTCTTACACATCGTAAAAAATTGTCAGTGGAACCACGGTTCCGGAGAATTTGACGTAAATACGTCTATACGGAAAGGAAGTTTATATATTGGCTTTATTCTAAATATTTCCTTTATACATGCTTTACAATTGAGTAAAGTTTGATTAAGACATTGGTTATTTAACTTGGATTAGTTACGCTTAAGATGGCTCTGTGGTAGCTGAATGTAATGTAAAGTAATGAAATGTTTTATAGGTAACAACAATTCCGAGTAAACAGATGAAGTTTCCTAGGTAACCATCTTACACATTTTCGTCACACGTTTTTGCGGAATGACACTGACCCTAAAATATAGACGTATTTACGTCAAAATAAGGATTCAGCAGTGTTGAAGATGAAATATACGTAATTAAGGATCGAGGTATAGCTCGACACATTCTTAACTCCGGTAGTCCACGAAGGTCTGTAATAGGCTTCACGCTCCGGTCGCATTAACGCTGCGGATCGCGCGAAGAGAAACGATCTGGAAAGAGCTGGCCTCGACGTTTCGGCGAAAAATAAAATAACTACCTACCGTCCGGCGTAAACAATTTATAATAACACACGAGATCAGTACGTGCTTCGTGGCACGGCGACACGACCCCCCAGTCATTTCTGCAATCACACCCACACGTCATTTCATTACGAACAAGTGGGCATATCGTGATGAGTTCCAATACGACGTTAGACAAACAAACCCTGAAGTTTTACGAGTGCGACTATCGATGTCTGACAAACATGATTTTTCTGCCTTGAACGCAGAGGTTTAGTACCAGCAAATTCCGAGCCCCTAAATAAACAGCTCGCTTCCCACTCGTGCAAACTGTAGGACCCAAATAATCTCATCGAAATGTTACCAGTGTCAAAAGGTAATTTGTCCACGATCGGTGACAGGGTCTGGGATAAGCATTTTGTAAAGTTCTCTGCGTTAGTTACCAGCCACGAAGTAATGAAGTTCGATCACCAACAAAGGTTATTTTATGAATATTTCAATCTATTCCAATTAAATAATTAACGTAGGTGATGATGGTGAGTCCTCTAATCAGTCTTGATTTGAAACTAATTATTTCTAACCTATAAACAATGCCTTCTGCACTCTCTGATTAGCGTTAATTTCCATCACATGAAATGACTCGAATTGAAATGCGTTATTACAAAGTATTGCAAGCGAAATTACCACTGATTATTTGAAGTCCACTACAGACGAATGAGATAACAACTGTGTACACATTAAGCACTGCCAATTGCGACAACTATCTAATGCAGGGATTCTCACCCTTTTTCGCTGGCTTACCACTAATTCTAAATTTAAATGTACCACTAACAAAATGGGTTCTGGGAAAACTTATTTATGTTAATATCAACATTTGATTTTCTGACTTAGTTCGAGTACCACTCAACATTGGATCGTGTACCACCATTAGTACGCGTACCATAGGATGAGAAACTCTGGTATAATGTAATTAGCAGCTGGCACACTCATTTAAAACTATAAAACAGTCTCGACGCCTGCTTTAAAGCAACACAGACACCAGGAAAAGCTGATATTCAGCAGTAACGCTCAGGGAAAAATGTATACCAACTTCGAGATTTTCTTAAGGCCCACCCAAACGGGTGACTACATATATTTATCTTCCCATCTATGTTTTCTGTCATGTGAATAATAAGCTGTAAGCCTATTGGTCGGAGATAATTTTTAAATACTAAACTATCAACAAACATGGCGAAGTAAATCGAATCATATCTGTCTTTTAGATTGGAGCTGCTCAACAGCAAATGTTCAAACATTAAACAGATCAATTGGTTCTTCACTGGGTAATACTGTAAAACGTGGTCTCAAATGCAATGTTTATTTGGAACAGATGAACGAAATTATATTCCATGTTGCAAGATACTTTGTCTAAAACGATATTTAATAAACCGAGTGCATTTTCTGAGTCATTCTTACAGCGTAGAGCTATTTTGCGCCCACAATGCATTTCTCTCCCGCAGCAAAGGCGGTTCGCAAAAAGAAAGGTGTTTTGTTTTGGAATTTGGATGACGCCCAATCTGCCTGTGACATTCCAGTTAAAAAAAAATCTGGTACTCACGATCTAGCTTCATAAAGACTGTCATACAAGCCGCCATTTATGGAAATTTTGGTATCGATTCGTATCTTTAACCTGGTCATTTGACGGGACAGTGCGTCATCCTTGCTTAAATTTAAGACACTATCATGTGTTTAAATATCAGAGTATAAAAGACAAGTTAATTAACATCAGAGTTGTCTGAAGTCCCGTGGCATTGATTAATAATTCATAGTTCTGTTATTATTTTGGAGATTGTCCATATTCCGGGGTATATTACCGTACACGGCTTTCCCGGAATTTACAACTACTAAGTCTTCGGGCGTTTTAATTATATAGAACATGTCTAATTTTAGATTAATTAACTGTCGACTGGCTTCTCTGCCTGGAATTTACGCACTCAAAGCAAATAGGTAGCGACTCTTTGTCAACGACACAGCGTTGGGGGGGGCGGGGGGGGGGGTTAACGAAGAAGTAGCAACCTTTCCTTGAGAGAGTAAATAAATCACTAAGCCTCTTTATAAAGCCCGCTGTCTGCTTACCCGAGAACCGAACTACAGACCTACTGAAAACGAAGTAGAACTGGTAATGAAAATAAAAAATAGTTTGAAAAAAAAATTAAATTAAACGAATTGCAAAAGTATGAATACACTAATCACTTTTACAATAGTAATTGGCTGTTTATTTTTTTATGATTTGAGGTTTTCAAGGCACAACAACCCAGAAGACATTTGTCTTCGGCTATTTATTTCTTTATAAATTATATAAATATTTTCAATCCATGTGTTTTCCACAAGAAATCACGTCAAATGATTTCAATAACAGCATCAAACATCTATACCTTCCCAAAAATCTACATTTTTAGCTTAAATTCAGTGATAACAGACAACTGCGACATTAAATTGTGAAATTATCAACACAGATTTCAAACACAACTAATTAAACACGTTTTACTAACAATTCGCTATGCAAAGTTGTAAGTATTTATTGTTAAGTTTGTGGTACATCCCGTGGTCATCTATAAAACACAATTACAATGGAAAAGTAATCATAAAATTAATGCTGATATTGTTCGTATAATGACAAAAAAAATCATTTAATGAGACTTCATTGTTTTGTCCACGAGGAAGTAATTACAGGATTGGAACAAACATGAATATTTGCATTTTACAATAAGCACCACAACAAGACTGATGAGTTATTTTAGGTGAGTATCATTTGCTGTTTATACGAGTCGAGGCGTTTTGTTTAACGTCAGTAAGACCTGATCCATCGACGTCTATGCACATGGTCACAGAGCATCATTCAACAAAGCCCAGTTGACACCACTTAATATTCTTTGTGCACATAATAGAGAGTGGGCATTACTACACCAGTCCAGTTGGTTAGACGAAATATCGCAATTTACTTCGAGTGGGTAAACCATTTGTGAAATGCGCGTTCTATACTTAGCATTTAGCACTTTACATTTTAGACAAACAATACACACACTTCAACAATCCGTGACACACAGATGATTAAACAATATAATAATTTGTGTATTGCTTATTTCTGGGATATTTACAGTCTAATCGACTATTGGAGTACGAGGCAAAATATCTATGTAAAATTCTAGGGAGCTTATTTAAGCTTCTAAAACAATTTTTTAATAGAACTGCAATGTTTCAGAACAGTCACGTCTTCCAAGAAAACTAATCTACTCGTAGTGCTGAACAAACAGAAGTAAAGTCATTTATTTAAACTGAGTAGGTATAGAAATATATGTTGATTTACTGTGGGTCCCTGGTACTCACAGCACGGAGCGTATATGTTAAAAAATCAGTTACTGACAGCTGACAAAGGGTGGTTCTTAAGCCTGAGGCCTGATACAGAGTGACAAATACCTAAACGTAAAATACTTACATGTCAGAAAATTTTATATATGACTTCGTAATTGGATGTATTTTTTTAAGAAGTCTGTTGCATGGATTTCGTGTAAAAGTAAACATTTACTGCAGAAAGACTCGAAACTGTAGGTACGTACAGCATCAGTAAGAAATATATACTCCAGGATTTGATTCAAGGACGCCTGGTGAGATATCATTCCTTCTTTTATTATACAAATCCACGCAGGATTTCGTTGTTGACATTTTACTACCAAAATTTAATTTTTCAGATAAGCCAAGTGGGTTTTGGTTTCGGCGAGTCAGAATTGGCTTTTGTGTAACTCAATCACGGGCACAAACAGATTCCTGGAACGTTTTTTTTTAGAATTTATCGGGAAATCGGAACAGAACTTTTATAATACATTGAGACGACTGTGCACTTCTCGACTTCCACTCGTGTAGAATGCAACCTAACCTAACCCCTTCCCCGCCAATGGCCTCTGCACAGAGCGCACGAATATTGAATCACAAGAGAGATAATAAGATGGACTGGAACGCGTCCCCTGGTCTGTGGACTGAGTTCCAGCGTTCACTGCGCGCTCTCTCGGCTACTTGTAATTACAGCTCTCGAGCTCTCGAAAATAAACGAGGATGCGTATGGAACTTGACAGAGCAACGCGGTACAGCCTACCCTATTATTAATTCTGGGTACCACCGCGAAGATTCTCATTTACAGGCGACTCGAACAAGAAAATGCAAGGCAGAAACCACAATGAGACAAGCGGGATCATTTATCTGCGCTCAGAATTCTTAATTTTCATACTCTTATCGTTTCGTTTGAAATTCATCCACTTTGACCACAGCTGCAGATATCCTGGTTTTATGGTAAATTTAATTAAATACTTTACTCGCGTCTCACGTTATGGAAAAAAAACCCATGAAATGTAGTTATATTTTCGAAACCGGTTTTATATCACATGAAATGGAACTTCGATAACTTTTGCGTCCAATTATAAAATTTACAAAGAACGATTTCTCTAACAATAAGTGTACATGCGTGAATTTGAAAGGTCAAGCTACTTTGGACACACTCTGTATGCACCGATTTGTCCGTATAAACTGCCAGTTGAAACGCTAACAGTCGCAAGAAATTCCCAACATTTTATGGAACCCGAAGGTTCAGTACCCTGTCCACTAGAGCCCGCCACATGTTCCGATACTGAGCCAGATGAATCCAGTCCACAACACTCTGTCTTACACCTCTAAGTTCCCCCACCCACGTCTAGGTCTTCCTAATTGTCTCTTTCCTCCTGTTCAACACACGATGGTGGGATACAAATGGGAAAATTTCACACTGCAAATGTTTTGTTTTTAATTTATATTGCAGGTTTTCTACGTGCTTCAAATGGGCTTTGAATCTAACATGCACGGACTTAAAGGACCGTGACCTCGCTGACCTCACAATGAGCAAAACGTGAGGTTAAGTTTCATCACCGAAGTACATTCCAACACGCCCCCCGCGGTGGACAGAAACCAGGGCAGACACGACTTCAGTAGGCGGAAAGTTTTCATTTAGCGAATACGTCAATTAGGGCACGAAACGTCTGCTGATGCAACGTCGAAAAGAACTTAGTATGACAGTCTGACACTCCGAATCCATGTCCCTATTAACAAAACAACTTTGTACTTCGTACTATAAGTTTATTCTTTTCGTATTTATTATTAATTTGTTTAAACAAGTTCCACTGAAAATTTATTGAAATTATCATGAACAACTTGTCAACACTGTTCGTAGGTAATTAACTTTCCACCTATAAAATGAAAGTCGTCACATATTTGTACTCCTAACAGTCCATAAAGTCTTGCGAACATCAATTTGACAACAAAGTAAGGATCTGTTGGGGCGGAATAGTGTGGACCAGATGGCTGGCAACGCAGGGCCCCATAAAATCTGTTAGAGAGAGCAAACAAAGTCGAACGATGCTCTGTGTATATTGCCAAGACAATAAATATCGAACCTTGAACTACAGTTGTAAAATTCCTCAATAGTACTTCACAGTACAGCAGAGTCCTCTGTCGTATAAAATGTGAGCATCGCAATTCACGGAGTAAGAGATGCGACGTGTTTAACCTAAAATCGACTTTCGTTAGGGAGCTCCAAGCCTACGCAGTCTTATTCTGAAGAAACAGAAGCCGTTCGCTGGTGGCGAAATGTTGCACAGTGATGACTAGAGTAGAGTCGCGTATTGAGGCTCCCTAGACACGCATGCGCACGACGTAGCAAGCCCCAGTTCAGGCGGAACAACATCGCTTCTCTGTCAGCTCCTCACTCGAAGACCCACCAATCGTCAAAACGTGTAGTCGCAATATTTTTTAACGCTGAGCACAAACGGGAGAGAGAATCATCAGATGATTCGCTTGCAAATAACGCGCGTCGAATACCCGCGGCTGTCGGCCAAAGCTGTTTTGAGCGCGACATAAATGGCGAGTCGATTTGAAGGCTCATACAATTCAGCCTACAGAGTACACCCTAACGCAACCCCCATAATCATCCACGTTAATTCACATGCCGATGACAATGTTTTCAGAAGCTGGAAAATAATTCTGTATCATCTTGAATCATATTAAAATGTATGTAATTTTAATTGGTTATCAACTACGGTGAGAGTGTGAGGGCAGATTTCGTCTAGGTGAGAACAGAAATCTTTGCTTGATTCGTGAGAAGATAATAGTAAACATTCAGTTTCCATAAAAGCCACAGATTGCTTCGACAGATGAGGGGCCATACAAGCTTCTCAAGAAGAATCCTGCCACAAAGGGCACGTTCCCTTTCCAGACCACACAATTCATTCATCTTTCTTCTTCAGAACGAACACGTGATTGCCGAGTGTCGCTTTGCAGAATTTCCAACGCGTGCAGAGGAGAGTTGCCAATAAACAATAGTTTCTTGTGCATTTTTATGTACACAAATCGCATTTCCGTCTTCTTGGGCACAAAGAGTTTTATGATAAATATAACACATCTTAATAAAAATATACAGCTGAATGGCTTTAAATATACACCGAGTACCAGGCAACAGGAAAGGAGAATTTTATCGTGTGATTAAGCGTTGTACCATTAGGACCGACCGGGATACAACTCCGCACGTCGTACATAAGGAGAGCAGGTGGCATTTCATGCTTAGCTGCAAGACTTTACGTAATTATCGGGTCTACCTGTTTATCTGCATGCCCGACAGTCTGACCACCCATGCCCCCATCTACTCTTGCATTTATCAATCAATCTGTCTGTCTGTCCACCTAACCTGAAAACAGCGCAGTCACTGAAGACACAAACGTTAAGGTGCAGTGTCTATGTGGTCGTTCTGATGCCAACCAATAAAATTCGTACGCCTTCGGACCAGATTCGCTAATTCACTAAGTGCCAATTCCGACGTATGTAATTGTTTACTTTATTAAAATATATTTATTTTATTCACTAAATGAGTGTCCATGTTTTTGGACAGAGTGTATGAGCGAGCAAGACACCAGCTTTAATAAATTCCATATATTCCAATATTAACTTAAAATTTAATTACAGATGTTAATTGTTGGGCCAAAGCCATATATCGGCAACAGGTGTCCTGAATTTGTATAAACTAATTATACGTTAATAAGGTCTGATGAACTCGTATAATTAATCACTGGTATGATATTTCTTTTACCGAGTTTGTCCCAGTTTAAAATAATGGGAACTTTTTTGGGTAACCACCGACCATCCACTCATATATTTTCGGGTATTATGTAGATGTGTTCAGCGTAATTTTTATGTTCATTCAGTGGTCTGAAAATTTACATTCGCATCACTAAAAATATAAAAAATAATCCACGGTGTTAAATGGATATTTTATCGCCTTTCGTTCACGTCCATAATACTGAGTACTTTATACATCACTAATTGATAACCCACTAACGTGGACTACTCTAAATCTGTTCAGCCCAATAAATTAAAGTCCACCTAATATATCTATCTCATCCTTATATTCTTCTACGTATAATGAGTAGCACAGATATATGGTACGAATTGCGAAAATTACAAACAGGTAATTCATATTTCAGCACTACTGCGTCGTGGGGCTTTTGTGAACACCAAAATAAACCTTCAAGTTCCACTAAAGGCGTGGAATATGTTTACTGAATGGGCGACTATCAGCTTCTCAAGAAGGACTATGCTGCAAGCGTCCTCGTAAAACGATTTGAAAGTGAAATAACTTTAATATCTTGGTTTAGTTTCAGATGGCTTACTAAGGAGTTCTAACATCTGAAGAAATTATGCTTTGTAAGACTTGAGGTTCTCACAGCGGTGAATATGAAGATTTCTGTCTTCTGGGTTATTGCGCTGTGTAGTCTGGTCGATGTTAACCAACGTTTCAGAGGTCATACTGCCTCCGTCATCAGGGCGATGAATATGCCAATAGGCACCAACCAACCAACCAAAAAGCTAACCGAGGGCGGAGGCCTGCGCAAGCGCAAGCATCGTCCCTACCTAGGTGACACCATTCCTGCACTCAAGGCGCATTGCTGGAAATGGTAAACGGTCTTAATATAAAAAAAAAAAAAACGAAAATTTTGCTGACGCTAACAGGGTTACGCCGTGGCTGGAGCCTCGACCATTCAAACTGGGATCTGTTGCTGCTGATGGGAGGTTATCCCGTCAGGCAAGTTGTCCAAAGGAATTTGGTTGGTTGGATCTCTGGGGTTTGAACCCAGAGAGGGAGGGGCCGTTTCGGCTGAAGGCCTCTGCGGCGTGGGGGGAAGATCATTTCAGCTGATGGCCTCCACGATCGGGGGGGGAGGGTGGCGGGCCGTGCCCCTATTAAGTTATACCCTGGCATTCGCCTTACAACTGAGGAAAAGCACGGAAAACCTCAGTCAGGGTAGCCGAGTAGTCTAACCACTCGTTGTGCCGACTTGGCCGTCGTTTGGGGACGGCCTCGGCTGGCCTGCTGGACATCGGTCGCCCTCGGTTGCCCTTGGGCGACCTCTGGCAGCCCTCGTTCGGCACGAGTGCCTCCCGAGTTGCCGAACTAAGGGGTTCCCCACACCAGCTAACCTCGAGTCAAATCTCTCAGTCAGTGCTCTGGTGTGGTCGGCAAAGAAAGGGACCCCCAGATCCTCATGTATTTGCCTGTTACTAACGTACCAGGGCGCGTTAGTAACAATGCGGAGACACTTGGATTGCAGAACTTGCAGCTTCCGGACGTGGGTGCGGGCAGCTGACCTCCAGATCGGGCATGCGTAATCCATCATGGGACGGATGAGCTGCTTATAGAGCAGCACACCGTTCCTGATGGACAGGCCACTTCTCCTATTGATGAGCGGGCCTAGCACACCTAATCGTTGCGCCGCCTTCTTTCCCACCTGGTTGACGTGCGCCGACCAGGTAAGCCCGGCGTCAAGGGTGACCCCCAGATACCGCGCTGTTTTGACCCATTCGATCGGCTGGCCGAGAAACTGCACTGCTCTGGGCTGTTGGATGCGTCTTCTCGACGAAACGAAGAGAACCGCGGTGCTCTTCGAGACGTTGATAGCAATCCTCCAGGCCCTGAGCCAGAGCTCAAGTCTACTCAGGTAGGTTTCCAGATACCTGACGAGAAGCGTTGGGCTACGGGACGTGGCTACTAGAGCCGTGTCGTCCGCATACTGTGCTAACTCGACGTGGCGGGACGGAGTGGGTATGTCGTTGACATACAGACTGAAGAGCACAGGGGAGAGAAGTCCGCCCTGCACAACTCCAGCCCGCATGGCTCGACGTGTGGACGCGGCCGACTGGAAGGACGTCTGGAATGTCCGGTCAGCGAGGTAGGAAGAGATGGTTTTCACCAAGTACGACGGGAAGTTGAGGACGGTCAGTTTGTATAGGAGGCCTTGGACCCAGACTGTGTCGAAGGCTTTGGCCACGTCCAGGAAGACCGCGCCGGTTAGCCGCTTCTCATCAAGGTTTCTGTTGACCCTTTCGACGAGGCGAGCCAGCTGCAGCGACGTGCTGTGTCTGGGTCGAAACCCAAACTGCTCGTCGCGCAGCAGCCCGCGTTCGCTGACCTCGTGTAGGACCCTCGTTAGAAGGATCTTCTCGCAGAGCTTGCCTACCGTGTCGAGAAGACTGATGGGTCTATAGGAAGAAGGTAGCGTGGGGTCCTTCCCCGGTTTCAGTATGGACACCACGCGAGCGTGTTTCCATGCCGAGGGGAAGTGCTGCCTGCGGAGAACCGCGTTGAACACTTTCGTGAGAAAGGTTACCGCGCGTCGTGGGAGATGTCTCAGGACCCTGTTCGGTATACCGTTGGGGCCCGGAGCCTTGCCAACCTTGAGTCCCTTGATGGCCTGGGCGACCTCCGAGGGACTGGTTAATTTCGGTTCACTTGCGGGGGCATACTCGTATGCTTGCATCTCCTCGTTAACCATGTCAATTGCAGCCGGGTCCGACGGGTTGTCTACCAGCTGGAATTGGACCTCAAGGCTGTCGGCCAGGGCTTCTGCCTTCTCGGGGTTCGAGAGAGCCAGTCCTCCCGGCACTATCAAGGGGGGCGACGGAGTGGGGACTCGCATCACCCGCTTGGTCATCTTCCAAAGCGACTGGTCCTCGCAGTCCAAGGATTCGAGCGTGTCGCTCCACTGTTCGTTCCGCCACTCGTTGAGACGATAGGTCACCGACCTCTGGAGTCGATTGACCTGGGTCTTAAGAGCGGGGTCCCTCGTGACCTGCCACCGCCTCCTCAGCCGGTTCTTCAGGCGTATTTCATCTCGAATACTAGCGGGCAGAAGCGGTCGCCTGTCAACGCGGGGTCGAAGCTTGGGAGCGGACGCTGCTGTGGCTTCCAGGATAGCACTGGTCAGCTCCTCGACGCACTTGTCGATTGCCTCCTCGTCGTTTACCACGGGGTTCCCCGGGAGTCTGCTTTCGAGGCAAGCCTGGAATGCAGCCCAGTCCATTCTCGCGAAGTCCGGGCGATCAGGCAGGTTTTGAAAGGACGATCGGCACGTGGTGTCGATGAGGACGGGCAGGTGATCTGAGCTGAGTGCGGGGCATACAGTCAGGTGCACCGGTAGAACGAAGTCCTTGATGAGAACAATATCAAGGACGTCGGGTGTGGCGTTGTGTGTGTAGGGAGCCGTGGTTGGGGAATCCGGCCCGTAGATCAAGCAGGAATTTCTGTTGGCGTAATCACGCAGGAGCGAGCCCCTAGCAGAGATCAGCCTAGAATTCCAGTCCGTGTGCTTTGCGTTGAGGTCACCAGCCAAGAGGACCGGGAAACCCCCGCTTAAGCACTCGGTCAAGTCCGACTCAATCCAGGGCCGGGTGGGTGCGAGGTATGCCGCCACTAGCTTAACTTTCCTAGTTGCCAGCACCAGGTGAATGGCGGTTGCTTCCAGTTGCTGCAGACCCGAGACCGGCACAGGGTAGTGATCAATGCCCCTGCGGACAAGGATCGCTGTGCCGCCCCCCAGCGTCGGGCGGTCCGTACGGTGGCAAACGTAGTTCGCGAACCTCAAGGCCCGACCCGACGTGAGGTGCGTCTCGTTCAGGAGGCAAACATCGACTCCGTAGTCACCGAGGAACTGCTCCAGCTCCAGCTTCCTGCCGCGAACACCGTCGGCGTTCCAGTAAGCCAGCCGCAAGGCTTTACCACCGTGTCCTCTAGGCCGTGCAGTCATTGTCGGCCATGAAGAGGAGAACGGTTTTGAGGAGGGCTCGCGGACGAGACCCGCCGGGTGGGAGGGAGTGGATCGCGGCGAGGAGACGGCGCGTCAACTCGACGCAGACCCGTGGTGAGAGGGTCTCCAGGATATCTGCGATGTCCTGGAGCGGTGACTGACCCTTGGGTGGGGTGGGGTCAGTCTTCTTGGGAGCAGGTGCGGGCTTGTTGGGAACAGGTGCAGTGGGATTTGCCACCGGCACCGCAGGACGAGCGGGCTTGGCACGGCCGCCCTTGGAGACAGCCTGCCGCTCAGTCCGTGCAATGGCGCTAGATGGCGTTGGGGCGGAGTTCCCCATGGCCGCAGCTTTGACGACGCGGCCACCACGGACCACGTGGTTCCACCCAGGGCCCAAGTTCTCCTGGTCTAGAGAAGGCTTAGCTGGCGCCGATTTGGGCTCTGGCAGGCGCGTGGAGACGCCGTCCTTTCTGCCGCGATCCCCTTTCGCACGCTGCGCAGCGGCCGCCTTGGCTTCCTTCCACTTTCTGCAACCTCTATAGTTCGCAGTGTGGTTGCCCCCGCAGCTGCAGCACTTAAGCTGCTGCTTGGGGGTGGCACACGACCCGGATGGGTGAGCGTCCCCGCAGGCCACGCACCTAGGTGCATAACCGCAGTTCCGCTGCGTGTGCCCGAAGCGTTGGCACCGCTTGCACTGCATGGGCCCCTTCGGTGCGACGTACGTCTCCACCTTGACCCGCAGACCGCAGATCTCGGTAAGGGAACGCACTTTCGCCACGTCGGGGCCCCGTGCTACCGACACTATAAAGTGTGGCGTAAGGGGACGGTCACCGTCCTGGTCCATGGCCCGGCGCGTTGATCGGAGTTGCAGGACACCCTGCACAGTAATGTGCATGGCGGCCAGCTCCTCGCGTATCTCGGCCTCGGGCATGCGCACGCCCAGGTTTTTAATCACCAGGCGCACGCACCGATCCTCGGGGAGGGAGAATGTGTGAAAACTCACACCCTCGCCCTCACCGAGGGAACGCAGGACCCTGACGGTGGCCCGGAATCCGTCGGCGGTCTCAGGCACAAGAGTCAGGTTTTCTCCCTTCATCTGCGCCACGATCCCGCAGGCTATGCCAATAGGGTGTGAGGAGTTGGATTTTATAGGCAGGGAAGTGAAAGGTGTAGCCTGCCCCGAGCCAATGGGAGCAGGTATGGGAGTGGACCAATGGTAGCACGTGGGCGAGGGTGGGAGAGAAAGTAGAGAGAGAAAGGTGAGTGCAGTTGTATGGATAAAGGCCCTGAAAAGGGCCGAGTTAGTGGTCTGGTTGGTCACCACCACCTTCAGGAAAAACGGATACAGCAACCGTCAGATTCAGAAAGCTCTCAATCCGCCTGCGATGCTGCCACCGCCTACTGAAAAACCAGCCTCGGTTGCCTTCCTGCCCTACGTCGGGACGACCTTCAACCGCATAAGCAGGTTGCTGGCCAGGCACGACATCAAGTCTGTTGGTCTTCCGCCAAAGAAAATTCCCAGTTTTCTCCGGCCGGTAAAGGACGACCTAGGACTGAAGACGCCTGGCGTATACAGAGTTCCCTGCGAGTGCGGAAAAGTCTACATCGGCCAGACAGGCCGTTCCGTTGAGGCCAGGATCAAGGAGCACGAACGCCACATCCGGCTCGGGCAGCCCGAGAAATCTGCGGTTGCTGAACACCGCTTCAACTTGGAGCACAAGATACAGCTAGAGGACACTGCTATCCTCTCCTCAAAAACCGGCTACATGGACCGGTTAATCAGGGAAGCCATCGAGATCGAACTTCATCCTGATAACTTTAACAGGGAAGATGGACTTCACCTGAGCCGGTCCTGGAAGCCTCTGATCCACACACTCCGAGGACTCCGAGAACGAGCAAGAGTGCGCCGCCAGAACCAACCAGACCACTAACTCGGCCCTTTTCAGGGCCTTTATCCATACAACTACACTCACCTTTCTCTCTCTACTTTCTCTCCCTCTCCCACCCTCGCCCACGTGCTACCATTGGTCCACTCCCATACCTGCTCCCATTGGCTCGGGGCAGGCTACACCTTTCACTTCCCTGCCTATAAAATCCAACGCCTCACACCCTATTGGCATATTCATCGCCCTGATGACGGAGGCAGTATGACCTCTGAAACGTTGGTTAACATCGACCAGACTACACAGCGCAATAACCCAGAAGACAGAAATCTTCAAATTATGCTTTGACGCCCGCGGTGGTAAGAGGTGGGAAATTCGGGGAGAGGAGACGATTTTCCCATTTTCAGAGAGACGTCAATCAATAATTCATAACTTTGCCACGCCGTCGAAATAAAGTCTCTTCGGTGCGTCCGTGTACACCACGCACTTTCAATTACATTCGTCTCTTCAGACGTCTTACCGAATTTCTATTCCCTACATACAACCTAACCTAACTTTGGTGCCGTTCGCCACATTTATACACGTTACTTCCATTATTTACGTAATTTTATAAAGTTATTATGTTTAAATATTCGATTCTTCGCAGTTATCCTCATTGTGTCCATAATATAACTGCGTATAAAATGCAATTCTCCTCGTAAGTTCAATTTCCAAACTATTTTCATCTGTTTTTCTATTAGTACAGGCCTCACGCGCATGCGCCAACACAAATGTTTTAGAACTTCAGACGTGCTTTAAAAAAACTGCTGTTGAAGCGAGAACTACGTATGGAAGAAAAGCGTTGATCCAGTGACGTCACTACCCTGGACATACGGACACGACTCAGTCAGCCAACTGGCGCCTGCGCATTGCTGCAAATGGAGCTTTAGGAGCCAAAGACAGATTCAACACTGGGACAAAATTCCCAAACCCATGTATCACGCGGATAATCCGGGAGGACTGAGGTAAGAAATTGAAGCTATCAACAAGACACAGAAAATGAACAAAAGTAACACAAGAAACAACTGGAATAAATGTCGTACCATTAGAAAGAATATGGACTGAACAAATTTTATTTATTCTCTTCGATTAATATGTTCAGGCATTGCAGTTTGTCTCGAGCGATAACTCGTACACTGAAGATAATAGGAACTTCGCTAACGTAGATTTCTCATTCTTCAGATTTACATAATCACGCACACACACAGCTTAACTCAAGAGTTATTATTAGTGTTTAGGAATTGTTAGAGCTCCATCGTAGGCAATGAACACCTCATAAGCTCGTCCAAACTTCTGTTCTGTTTTTGAAAAACGATGGATCCCACAGCTGCGTAAAGACGGGACCTCGTATCACATTAACCTTTGGTCATCCCTTTAAGAATTACCTAAGAGGCAAGAATGATTTCCGATCTTGTCAGAGTAACGTCAAGAACATGTCTTTAAAACCAATTTGTTTCAAAAAAAAATGTACACATTTACTAAGTCGTCAAAGGTAACATACTACAACAGATTATTTAGAATCTTAACTTGTAGCTAATTATCGTGTTTCCATGCAAAATCTGTCTCAAATTCCAACCTCACATAAATATTATCACTATACACGATTTGTAAACTATAGTCTCAACTCACAATAAACAAGCTTTCTGTAAGCATTACCAGGCTACACGAACTTCATATAAACATTTTCACTGTGATCAGAACGCTCCAAGTTTTTTTCAAAAAAAAAGAAATAGTTTAAACACACGACTGAAAGCAAACGAGATAAAATGTACCTTAATCTTTTATCATCTTTACTCCTTCCCGTTTCTATATTTTCATTTATTATTGTTTCTGGGATTTCTTCAAATCCCTCCCACATGCCAGTATAAATTTAACGACGTTACAAACAAACACACACGAAACTATTACCTTCTGTATTCTGTAATATGAATCTAAAAAGTTTTAAACAAATCAATGTTTCTATTACTTGTCATTACAAGACAACACTACCAATAAATATTAATTATGACTAAATATTACACACTTCCAACATTTTCCCAACGAAATCCCCGCCCAGTTCGTCCGTGAGCTCAAGAAATTACATACGCCCACATCATAAAACAGCCTTTTATGTAATAAAGAAAACTGTCGAGAACTTTACTACTCGTGAAGTATCATAAAAGTTTTACATTCAGAACTAAGAATAAAATGCCAACCAAATTCGCTGCATTTCAACAGAATATTGTGTTCGCTGTTGTTTTAAAACGAGGATTATCACAAAAAGATAGCAAATGTCCAGTACACCTCTGTCATGTCTACTTTAATATTATACTCAAATATGTATCTCGGTCTTTCAAGATTGTACGAAAATATTAACCGTGTAAATATTCGATCTATTTTCCTTCTTCAGAATAATGGCCACTTATCAAGACCACAAAAGCAAAGTATAATAACCATCTCACGAATAAAGATCATTTAAATTTCGTTATATTCACGATCTGTTGGCAATGCTACAAAAATTGCACCCTTCCGTAAAATATAGCCCAATTTTGCCGCTCGAGCCAAACTTTTAAAAACGCCGAAAAACGAGACAAATACACAGGGCTTGTCATTAAGGCAGCCAAACCTGAAAACCCATCCAATAAACTGGCGAGGAGCCAGCTTACTTCAAGCCTGAAACACACAGAGATACGTCACGCCCATGACAGCGTTAACGGAACACACAAAATGCAAACGAGAGTTCTGGGTACTCACAGAGCGGAAGTTCCACGAGCCTGGTCAGAGCGTGGACGTGGAAGGCAAAACGCTGGTGGCTTTCACAAATGTTATGTCCAGAGCTGTAGAGTCGACTCCTTCATAAAATCTCAATTTATTAATTAGTGTAAACCTACGAAAATGTTAAATAGCACCATAATAGATTTCATCACCACCACTTGAACCATCATCCTACTTTTTAGACTTATAACCTATATTTAAATATACGTCTAATGGTTATTGCAGAAATCAGTTGATTTGTAGACAGTTTGTGTTCTTAAGTTACCGGAGGCAAAGTTACAAAGCATTTTTCCCACACCACGTGACTCAAAGCGTCGTTGAATCTCCCTAAGCGTTAGGCCGCCTGCGGCACACTCGGTATAGAAATTGTTCTTAAGATTTTATATCGAAGTCGGAGTCGATACATTTTTATCGACTCCAACTCCACAGCCCTGGTTAAGTCCCGCCACAGATAAGCGTTGAATTGTTTTTTGCAATATAAATAGTTTTACAGCGACATAATCGAAACAGACCTCAGGTAGGCCATGTTAAGAGGAACGCGCATTCCTACTTATTGTACGAGCAGAGTTGATTCAGTGTAGTCACAAAGCTACGACTCGTCCTAGCAACGGCATTACACATAACCTGCATGTATACAGACCTGTAATTAATTAGCGACTTCCTTCTCTGACTCGCGTTACACTGGGTGGGCAGAAAAGCCGGTCCATCCTAGAGAGGGATGCTGGGACCACAGAGGAACCAGTCAGTTTCGTTTGTGACGTACAGAGAGCAACGAATTATGATGCTCTGGACCACGCGACGTCTCGTAACTGGTGGAAATGGGACAAGAAGGCGCGGAGACTGAACCTAATTACACAGACTCATAGCCTTGTATTTAACCATGACGACAAAACTTTAATTTCTAATGCCAAGTCACAGAGCAAAATTCAATTATTCATTAGAATTTTATCTGTTGAAGAGATTGTCCACAAATCTTTCCGAAACCCCCGTTTATACCTATTATTTAGTAAATAATCACCTCCCATAACACTTACATGTACGCTGATTACCCTCCTGACCTCACCCTATCACAGTTCTGGATGAGCTTAGGAAAGTTCTCTGAAAGCGTTAGCGCTATTTCGTGCGCCTACATAATCAGTTAACCCCAAAGTTCGCACATCATATTTGTTCTCCGTCAAATTCCAAATGAAACGTCAACTCGTGTTGAATAAATATCACTTCAACAATCATCAATTACTCTGGGTTCTTTCGCCGTTCTGTCTGATTGAAGTTCGCCGGTGTTTCGGAGGTACTTACTGCCTCCATCATCAGGGCAATACTTCCTGATGATAAAGTTAACAAGCGCCTCTGAGAAGTCGGTAATCGCCTATCACAGTGCACGGTGCTACAACCCATCAAAAGTGTGCATTTATTCCGATCACAGATCAAATTAGAATCGTTATGTTTAAACGTCAGAATTACATTTTTATAAAGTGACGACGGTACTCATGATAAATGGTAGTTCTGAAATCTGGACCATCAGGAACCAGACTAAGACGAGGTTCTTAAGATCTTAGACCAAAAGATAAATAACTCGCAGACGGAGGAACACAATTAAATACGTTTTACCTGAATGGGAAAGAAAATTGACAAGATGATTTGATTAAATATTATGAGGTATTGTAGATGCGTCATATTGTGAATTAATAGTATTAAAAATAACCAGCCACTATCCAATGCAGTACGTACAACTCCGATCTCTCCAAATAGGATTACGATATTACTTCTTTGTCCATATACTGAACTTCGACATCAATAAGAAATACAAAATTAGTGACCTGGAATACTACAATAATTGGTACTACAACGAATGGTGAATCAACATAAAGGACAAGACATCATAAGGAAAATCATTAAAAAATCCTTAAAAGTAATTTAGTGAAAAGTTTATATACAAAACACCAGATGATGGCTATATATAGCCGAAACATGTTGTGTAAGTTCCATATGTAAATCGAGTACTCGATAGGGAACATAATATGATATTTTAGTCTTTTAATCTTTTAGTTTTATTGTGATTGACGGTTATTTTTAAATATTTTAATAAATATTATGAGTTTTCTAGACAGCGCAACCGCTGTGTGGCGACCAGACCTGACGGGAGATATATCCCTCCCTTCCGCCAGAGTTGCAGTTTGCAAAAGAAAGTCGATTGAATTACAAACCACAATTACAGGGAGACCAACATGGCAATAGACTTTTCCTTAAGAGGGACAGTAAAATGGGTCTTCAACTTGAAGCAGGCGACAATGTTGATGAAAAACCTTTGCATTTTTCAGCAACGTAAAAAAGTCAAAGAAATATAATCATATCAAGACAAGGAAATATACGTCTCCATGTCTTATAGGCCTATGTGAGCATTTTAAGGACGTTTTAGGCTTAGGAATTGCACCGGATGTTACAGAATGGCAGGGGCTTGATGGTACCACGTGACGAATTAGAAATTAATGCAAATAGCCCTCATCCATTCGGATGCAGTGACATCCCAGCATTCATCTGGACGGATTTTGAAAAACCACAATACTAAATCGACGATATTCGATATCAAAGCAGATATGGGGACTAAGAAAATAAAGACTTATGAAGAAGCCGATATGGGAAGCATTACATTTACATTTTCAAGGTTAGCCAGTAGCTTAAATGAAAATGGAGTAACTCCTAAGATTCCTGGGAAAGTTTTCCTCTTTTCATAAAATTTATTGACCGCACTCAGAAAGCTAGTTACATGTAAATTATGACGGGGATCACACATCGGGGTAAATGTTAAGGTCTCGTTTAAGGCGCTGGTATCCCATCGTTTTCCTCCAAGGACAGAGAAAGCCTGAGAAATCTCAATTAGGTTAGTAGCTCCGGAACTCGATTCGCGAGTCACTGAGCTGAAATTAGTTTCTGGGTGCATGGACACCAGAAAGTAGGTGCTACGAGCGCACTTAGAGAAGTGTTACTTCGTACTAAGAACGTCACTCTCTGAAATGGATTACGATTTCTCCATTATGTCTGATGCCACGAAAACAAGGCAACAGACGTCCACAAAAGGATATATCGAATATAATATCTTCTAACAAACAAAAAATACATTGAAGATTTCCGTCTTCTGGGTTGTTGCGCTGTTTAGTCTGGTCGATGTTAACCGACGTTTCAGAGGTCATACTGCCTCCGTCATCAAGGCGATGATGAAGGCAGCGTGAACCTCTGAAACGTCGATAAACTTCTACCAGACAACACGGCGTAACAAACCAGAAGACAGAAATCTTCATACTCTGATGATGGAGGCAGTATGACCTCTGAAACGTTTGTAAACATCGACCAGACTACACAGCGCAACAACCCAGAAGACAGAAATCTTCATACTCATCGCTCTGATGATGGAGGCAGTATGACCTCTGAAACGGTTAACATCTACCAGACTACACAGCGCAACAACCCAGAAGACAGAAATCTTTATACTCTGATGATGGAGGCAGTATGACCTCTGAAACGTTGGTTAACATCGACCAGACTACACGGCGCTTCAACCCAGAAGACAGAAATCTTCATACTCTGATGATGGAGGCAGTATGACCTCTGAAACGTTTGTAAACATCGACCAGACTACACAGCGCAACAACCCAGAAGACAGAAATCTTCATACTCATCGCTCTGATGATGGAGGCAGTATGACCTCTGAAACGGTTAACATCTACCAGACTACACAGCGCAACAACCCAGAAGACAGAAATCTTTATACTCTGATGATGGAGGCAGTATGACCTCTGAAACGTTGGTTAACATCGACCAGACTACACGGCGCTTCAACCCAGAAGACAGAAATCTTCATACTCTGATGATGGAGGCAGTATGACCTCTGAAACGTTTGTAAACATCGACCAGACTACACAGCGCAATAACCCAGAAGACAGCCAGCTTAAAAATAATTCTATTCCATGCGATTAGCTAGTTATAAGTTTGTTGTAGTTTGTATGCCTGCCGGGAGAAAACCACGAAGCTGAAATAAACAGAGCGAGAAAGGATGAAAAAAAAGGAGATGAAGAAAATGAGAAACCGTTGGAAATAATTATTTGTTTTTTGATGAGAAGGGCAAAGGATTTCGTAGCGTCGTGTTCTGGATACATACAGAAGCTTCGCCTCTGTTCTAAATCCCTGCATGCTCCCTCATTAGCTGCGTTCCCCAGTGTCAGAGAGCAGGTGTACCAACTGAAGGGGAGATACATAAAGCTACGTTTCCTCTCAGACTTTAATACTACGCATTAGACGAGCAGAAACAATGATTCAGATTTTTTCTTTTTGTGGAAAAAGAAATTAGAATCAGAGCTGTTAGTTTTTGTTAGTCATTGTATCCCAGTCTCCATTTCAAAGTACAGGAACGACATTTAATTTCACATCATTGAAATATATATATATATATATATATATATATATATATATATACTCACAATATACAAAAATTCGAATACAGTACATAAAAAGCATTAGAAGTGATTCAGAAGTAACTGGAACGAACAGAGATGTTTAAAAACCCTATTTTGTTCTCGAATGTACGAGAGGTTTCAATGAATACGAATGTCCTCTACTAAAACCAAGGACTTTACGAAAGAAACTGAACAAGTGGCAGTTTGTTACGTTGCAAGAGACAAATCTACTGCACGTTCAGTAAAACAAGAGAGGAACTCGTAGAGAAAGGGAATTCGATAGAAATGCATCTCTGTTTATCAGAGACAGGAAAGGAAAGACAATGTTAATTAATTTTAATCAACAACTACGGTAAGCAGTTTGAGGCGGCTGATTGCCCGAGAAGATTTTATTGAAAAAATTGAGCAGTCGACCAACAAACAAAAATAAGAGAAGAATTTTGTGAAATATGAGAATAATACATTTTTTAAAAAAGCGATTTTGAGAATTGTGTCTAAAAATCTGTATATACTTTTAACTAAGATAAATAATTAATAAAATCGTTAAATTCAAAATATAATCACATGACTGCTTGCTTATTGTATTTACACTATTTTCTTACAATAATTACACTTCGTTAGTGAATATGTAGCTGCTTGCATCGAATTTATAAAAGTAAATAGACGAGACCTCGAAACGCCTGTCTGGATGAAATCTGTCTTATAGGAGTTTTCGATTACACCATCGCTCAAAACGCGTAAGACCCTTTAAGTTTCCAGGTGTCCAGATGTTAAAAGGAATTATCCGATGCGATCATCGCCCTGATAATGGATGCAGCAAGGACCTTTGACACGCCGATAAACTTCTATCAGACTACACACCGCAAACAACCCAGAAACTGCCATTTTCAATTATGGTTTAATTTAAAAAAAATTTAAATTACAGGACACATTATTCCACACGACGAAATTTTGACACTTCATTTCTTATTAAAAATTTATACAGTAATATAATCTGTCATCCTATAATGGACACCGATGAAATTCGTGTGCCTACAGGGCGCTGTATTTAGACAGTACTATACCTAGGCTCGCCATTGTGCTCCAGATAAGATATGCAGATTTGTGAACACGTTTTAACAAAGACATTTCCACCTTTGAGGATACTTTGCCTTTTTGGGAAGGGCGGGGGTAGGAAGTGTGTTACAATTTGAAACAACCGTAGTATAATCAGGAACACAAAATTTCGTCATCATTCATCTGCAAATCTGTCTCTTTTTTCGAAACATTAAAATCACAACAATTTTACTTTTCGAAAACTCTGAGTTGAAATTCAGTGAACCATTACGGGCTTTTCATGTATTGGCTGACTAGCTCTAAAGTAACACGGAACCAATCTTTTATTTGAGGATTAAAGGCGAGATTCAAGACGACACACAACATTAATACATCAACCGGAATCTAAGGGAAATTTGCAAACGCAATTGTCGGCCTTAAATGACGAGACGATGGTCCATTCCAGCCACAGAAAATGCGAGGAGAAGACTCAGGCTTTTCAAGCCACGTAGTCGAAGTAAAAGCTGTGAACCCACGACCATGCCTCTGGGTGCACTTTCTTACACACTCCTTAAGGACCAAAAGAACGTGAGGAAAACTTCATTACATCTCACTCCTACGTCGTATGGCAGCATTCCATTGTCTCCAGTCCAATTCCATTTCTTGTTCAAACTACTCCTTTAATTGTTTTTAACTATGACGGAAAACAAACACTTTCTTCCGGAGACAATGCCTTAGTGGGTTTTCCTTCTGAAAGACTTCACTCGATATACAGGTCACACATAAATCAACGTAAAACGCCAGGAGAGGAAGTCCCCACGCGGAGTGGTACAAACGGGGTAAAAACAGACCATTCCCCATGTCACACGTCTCCCAAAAGAAAATCAGGCATCCTTTATGCTTCAGTGCAACTACAAATAAAACTTAAAACTTCCCACGAGCTTAGAATGTTTCCAGGGTTACCAACTTCGAAAACAAATTAGTGTTCTCACGTGTCGAATAAACTAAAGTGGAATACAGTGTCCACGATGGACTGGACCACTCGTCCAATGCCAACACCTGTCAGGGTTCTTGGTTACGGCAGATTCCGTCAATTTATTTTGAAAGGTGTTTTTCCGGCTACATCAAGAAACAAATGTTAACCTATTCGCCGTTAAATGGTATAGCAGAATCGTAGCAGCCGGGCACAGTACGGTCGTAAAATTTAAATGCAAGAGTTTGATTCAAGAATATAATGTTCTCTCTTAAGCGCAGCTGCCACGCCATGACCGTCGGCCATTCGCAAATCCATAAATCGCGGCGTGTTAAGTAAAGGTGTTTTCCGGGTGTTATGAGCCGAGGTATCAAAAGAACACGACCGAGCGTAAAAATTTAACTTCTACTCCTTCTTGTTCTACAGAGAGCTTCTTCGTAGTTGTGCGTTCTTTGCGGGAACTGCATACGAAAACGCATTGTGGGCTGCTCGTGTCTGTCCGTCCGTCCTTTGATTCAACTCTAGAACCACTGGACTGATATTGATGAAATTTTACATGGCGGTTGTGCCAATCTGCACTAACTCAAAATATTATTTTTAATATCCTACAAGCAGCGATAACAAAATGGCGGATGATGAAAATCGCGAGGTGGACATTGATGTACTGCGATCTGGTGGCCAAAGTGGGAACAATTTAATAAGGCCGATTTACGACCTCTAAATGGACCTCGAAAACAACGCGTTGTGTGTATTTTTGAAAGGACCACATTTTCCGAGCTTATTCTATTCAATTATTTCAGACATACAAACCTCCTACTTTAAGTATATTTCGCTTCATTTAACCCTCGCCCATAATTCAACATGAAGCAACTTCGTATTACGTCAGTGCCGTTAACATAGACTTAAGTTTACCCCTGTGCTTAAATAAACATCGCCTCGTACTAACTGAATTACTCCCACTAAACAGCATTTTAATTAATTAAGAGGGCTGACATATGTAAATAACTTTAATGTAGAAGACAGGCCATTAGCATGCTGAGTGTTTGAAGTCATAAAATAGGGAAATTAGCTCACCACCAAAAACCCACAAGAAATTATACGACGTATAACATTGAACATGGGGCTACAAGCTTCAGATCATGTGTGCGTATTTGTATTTAGCTCGATATGAACCATTTTTTAATTTCAAAACTGAATTCATCCATCCACACACACACATCATCAGTGCTACATGGCTGGTCTGAGACAAATCTGATTAATCCACGATCCATAACACATGCGGAAAGCAACTACGTACTACAAGAATACACATGATAATGAGCGCGCTATGTAACGAGATGGATTCGGATGAAATTTTGTATGGATGCTACGCCATTAGGGGACTAGCCTAAAATCACGCATTTCAATGTCCCACAATGGGTGATACGACAAACGAACAAGCGTTTGAGGGGATGGGGGATAGACACTAACCCCATTTGCAAAACTTCCATACAATTATGCTGATTTTAGGAAAATAAAAACTTTGGTATTCTCTGTAAAATGTATAGTATCAACATGGCGGATGCATATAACCAAAAAAAAGAAAAGTGTTTATGTAACTATAATTTGATTCTATGACTCCAGGTCTACAAAGCCAATGAACCTCGTGACTTGTCAGTATTAATTTACATTACGTAAAGAGGACTCAGCCGAAGTGAGCTTTCATTAATAATTTAGAATTTACAAAGAACGCATTTGTGTATTCGGTACGGATGACACTTTAACAACCTTGTTCTTTATTCTAATGGTGATCAACACGAAATATTTTAATAAGAGAATCCCGAAGATGGTTTCTTCGGAATCACAACTCATTCTTTAGAAGGTGAAACAAGTTTCAAATAGTACCATCTAGCACGGAGGTTAAGGATGTACCTTCATAGTGAAGAGGGCAGAGACAGGTCCACGATGAAAACTTTTGAGTTGCAGGAGACGAGGATGTTTACTGTTGTGACACGTATCACACAGAGAGCGCGCCATCTTCCGAGCCGAGGAGGACAGTTAGAATTAAAAGTCGAAAAGTTTACAATTTCAAGTTTTGTATGCTGTATGTTTTATTAATAAATGTGAATGTCTGCACAGAATTTGTGTATTCCTGAGCTCCAGAAGGCTCTTGTTTCAGGGATTTCCTCCCGAGGGCTCGCTTTATGAGCCCAGCAACTTATAAATATTTGTTGCATTTGGATAATTCACTGCAAGGTAAACGAAGAAGTGGATAGTTTCAACTGAGTGTTGTGGGATACCATTTTTACTGATATCCACGTCTGAAATTAAGATTACGTCTAAAT